>NC_088872.1:28977771-29033431 GCF_032884065.1 Artemia franciscana | reverse complement strand
TGGTTTCAAATTGTCATCAAGTTAATAAACGAAAGGTATTCTATTTAGCAAGTTTATTCCCATAATAGCTTCATCAGACAGTTTATCCAAATGTTTGACAATACCTCTTAGTCGCCATTTTAGTCGCCAAGTCTTCTCAACGGGAAGGCTAGACTGCTCAATTTCTTCAAGAATGACTTTCAAGGTATGCTGAGCTCTAGTCAAAACTGATGTAAGAGCAGTATCAAATTGGTAGCCTTTTCTCTTCAAAGTCTGATCAGCAGCATGGGCTTCCTGAATCCCTTTTTTACTCGAGGGAGCATCGAACCAGCCGCAAAGTTTGTTTTCTTTGTTCCAAGCTGTTTCACTATGCCTAACCATAATAATTTTGTATAACAATTCCGTATCCAAGCCGGTTATTACAATTGTTATGATTTGGCTTAAGAACTTTCACTTTCAATGATAACAGAATAGCAACGAGTAATTGAAAAATAAATTCATAAGAACTTGATTGCAATACTAATAGAAAAACTAGAAGGAAATCTGGGATTTTGTACCACTTGGAATTGTTTGTGACAGATCACTATTTGCCCCTTTTCTTGATTTGTCGTCTTCTGATTCATCGTGTATTTCCACATCCTGGGCAGCATTACTATTTAGTGCAACTCTATCATCCTGGTCAGTTTCGATTTCACAAGTTTGTCCAGGATCATTTTTAACATCTTGAGGTTTAACAGGTATTCTTCTTCTAACATCCATGACAGCTAGTACTAAATATTAATAGATCATAACAGTTAAAAGATTTGTATGATTCTTGCTCATTTGGGTTTTCCTTTATTAGTAATATCTTCCATAGCTTTGTAAACAGTTTCTTAATCGCCAAGGAATTGCATACATTTAATCGGTTTCAAATTGTCATCATGTTCATAAGCGAAAGGTATTCTATTTAGCAAGTTTACTCCCATAGTAGCTTCATCAGACAGTTTATCCAAATGTTTGACAATACCTCTTAGTCGCCAACTCTTCTTAACGGGAAGGCTAGACTGCTCAATTTGTTCAAGAATGACTTTCAAAGTATGTTGAGCTCTAGTCAAAACTGATGTATGACCAGTATCAAACTGGTAGCCTTTTCTCTTCAAAGTCTGATCAGCATTATGGACTTCCTGAATCCCTTTTTTACTCGAGGGAGCATCAAACCAGCCGCAAAGTTTGTTTTCTTTGTTCCAAGCTGTTTTACCATGCCTAACCATAATAATTTTGTAAAACAATTCCGTATCCAAGCCGGTTATTACAATTGTTATGATTTGGCATAAAAACTTTCACTTTCAATGAGAACAGAATAGCAACGAGTAATTGAAAAATAAATTCATAAAAACTTGATTGCAATACTGATAGATAAACTAGAAGAAAATCTGGGATTTTGTTTGTACCACTTTGAATTGTTTTTGACAGATCACTATTTGCCCCTTTTCTTGATTTGTCGTCTTCTGATTCATCGTGTATTTCCACATCCCGGGCAGCATCACTATCTAGTGCAACTCTATCATCTTGGTCAGTTACGATTCACAAATTTGTCCAGGATCATTTCTTACATCTTGAGGTTTAACAGGTATTCTTCTTCTAACATCCATGACAGCTAGTACTAACTATTAATAGACCATAACAGTTAAAAGATTTGTATGATTCTTGCTCATTTGGGTTTTCCTTTATTAGTAACATCTTCCATAGCTTTGTACACAGTTTCTTAATCGCAAAGGAATTGCATACATTTGATCGGTTTCAAATTGTCATCAAGTTCATAAACGAAAGGTATTCTATTTGGCAAGTTTATTCCCATAATAGCTTCATTAGACAGTTTATCCAAATGTTTGACAATACCTCTTAGTCACCAAGTCTTCTCAACGGGAAGGCTATACTGCTCAATTTATTCAAGAATGACTTTCAAGATATGTTGAACTCTAGTCAAAACTGATGTATGAGCAGTATCAAATTGGTAGCCTTCTCTCTTCAAAGTCTGATCAGCAGCATGGGCTTCCTGAATCCCTTTTTTACTCGAGGGAGCATCAAACCAGCCGCAAAGTTTGTTTTCTTTGTTCCAAGCTGTTTCACCATGCATAACCATTATAATTTTTTATAGCAATTCCGTATCCAAACCGGTTATTACAATTGTTATGATTTGGCTTAATAACTTTCACTTTCAATGAGAAAAGAATAGCAACGAGTAGTTGAAAAATAAATTCATAAAAACTTGATTGCAATACTGATAGATAAACTAGAAGAAAATCCGGGATTTTGTTTGTACCACTTGGAATTGTTTTGACAGATCACTGTTTGCCCCTTTTCTTGATGTGTCGTCTTCCGATTCATCGTGTATTTCCACATCCTGGGCAGCATCACTATTTAGTGCACCTCTATCATCTTGGTCAGTTTCGATTTCACAAATTTGTCCAGGACCATTTTTAACATCTTGAGGTTTAACAGGTATTCTTCTTCTAACATCCATGACAGCTAGTACTAACTATTACTAGACCATAACAGTTAAAAGATTTGTATGATTCTTGCCCATTTGGGTTTTCCTTTATTAGTAACATCTTCCATAGCTTTGTAAGCAGTTTCTTAATCGCCAAGGAATTGCATACATTTAATCGGTTTCAAATTGTCATCAAGTTCATAAACGAAAGTTATTCTATTTGGCAAGTTTATTCACATAGTAGCTTCATCAGACAGTTTATCCAAATGTTTGACAATACCTCTTAGTCGCAAAGTCTTCTCAACGGGAAGGCTAGACTGCTCAATTTCTTCAAGAATGACTTTCAAGGTATGTTGAACTCTAGTCAAAACTGATGTATGAGCAGTATCAAATTGGTAGCCTTTTCTCTTCAAAGTCTGATCAGCAGCAAGGGCTTCCTGAATCCCTTTTTTACTCGAGGGAGCATTAAACCAGCCGCAAAGTTTGTTTTCTTTGTTCCAAGCTGTTTCACCATGCCTAACCATAATAATTTTTTATAACAATTCCGTATCCAAGCCGGTTATTACAATTGTTATGATTTGGCTTAAGAACTTTCACTTTCGACGAGAACAGAATAGCAACGAGTAGTTGAAAAATAAATTCATAAATACTTGATTGCAATACTGATAGATAAACTAGAAGAAAATCCGGGATTTTGTTTGTACCACTTGGAATTGTTTTGACAGATCACAATTTGCCCCTTTTCTTGATTTGTCGTCTTCTGATTCATCGTGTATTTCCACATCCTGGGCAGCATCACTATCATCTTGGTCAGTTTCGATTTCACAAATTTGTCCAGGATCATTTTTAACATTTTGAGGTTTAACAGGTATTCTTCTTCTAACATCCATGACAGCTAGTACTAACTATTAATAGACCATAACAGTTAAAAGATTTGTATGATTCTTGCTCATTTGGGTTTTCCTTTATTAGTAACATCTTCCATAGCTTTGTACACAGTTTCTTAATCGCAAAGGAATTGCATACATTTGATCGGTTTCAAATTGTCATCAAGTTCATAAACAAAAGGTATTCTATTTGGCAAGTTTATTCCCATAATAGCTTCATTAGACAGTTTATCCAAATGTATGACAATACCTCTTAGTCACCAAGTCTTCTCAACGGGAAGGCTAGACTGCTCAATTTATTCAAGAATGACTTTCAAGGTATGTTGAACTCTAGTCAAAACTGATGTATGAGCAGTATCAAATTGGTTGCCTTTTCTCTTCTAAGTCTGATCAGCAGCATGGGCTTCCTGAATCCCTTTTTTACTCGAGGGAGCATCAAACCAGCCGCAAAGTTTGTTTTCTTTGTTCCAAGCCATTTCACCATGCCTAACCATAATAATTTGTTATAACAATTCCGTATCCAAGCCGGTTATTACAATTGTTATGATTTGGCTTAAGAACTTTCACTTTCAATGAGAACAGGATAGCAACGAGTAGTTCAAAAATAAATTCATAAAAACTTGATTGCAATACTGATAGATAAACTAGAAGAAAATCCGGGATTTTGTTTGTACCACTTGGAATTATTTTGACAAATCACTATTTGCTCCTTTTCTTGATTTGTTGTCTTCTGATTCATCGTGTATTTCCATATCCTGGGCAGCATCACTATCTAGTGCAACTCTATGATATTGGTCAGTTTCGATTTCACAAATTTGTCCAGGATCATTTTTAACATCTTGAGGTTTAACAGGTATTCTTCTTCTAACATCCATGACAGCTAGTACTAACTATTAATAGACCATAACAGTTAAAAGATTTGTATGATTCTTGCTCATTTGGGTTTTCCTTTATTATTAACATCTTCCATAGCTTTGTACACAGTTTCTTAATCACCAAGGAATTGCATACATTTAATTGGTCTCAAATTGTTATCAAGTTCATCAAGGAAAGGAATTCTATTTGGCAACTTTATTTCCCTAATAGCTTCATCGGATAGTCTATCCAAATGTTTGACAATACCTCTTAGTCGCCATTTTAGTCGCCAAGTCTTCTCAACGGGAAGGCTAGACTGCTCAATTTCTTCAATAGTGACTTTCAAGGTATGTTGAGCTCTAGTCAAAACTGATGTATGAGCAGTATCAAATTGGTAGCCTTTTCTCTTCAAAGTCTGATCAGCAGCATGGGCTTCCTGAATCCCTTTTTTACTCGAAGGAGCATCAAACCAGCCGCAAAGTTTGTTTTCTTTGTTCCAAGCTGTTTCACCGTGCATAACCATTATAATTTTTTATAACAATTCCGTATCCAAGCCGGTTATTACAATTGTTATGATTTGGCTTAAGAACTTTCACTTTCAATGAGAAAAGAATAGCAACGAGTAGTTGAAAAATAAATCCATAAAAACTTGATTGCAATACTGATAGATAAACTAGAAGAAAATCCGGGATTTTGTTTGTAACACTTGGAATTTTTTTTGACAGATCACTATTTGCCCCTTTTCTTGATTTGTCGTCTTCTGATTCACCGTGTATTTCCACATCCTGGGCAGCATCACTATCTAGTGCAACGCTATCATCTTGGTCAGTTTCGATTTCACAAATTTGTCCTGGATCATTTTTAACATCTTGAGGTTTAACAGGTATTCTTCTTCTAACATCCATGACAGCTAGTACTAACTATTAATAGACCATAACAGTTGAAAGATTTGTATGATTCTTGCTCATTTGGGTTTTACTTTATTAGTAACATCTTCCATAGCTTTGTACACAGTTTCTTAATCACCAAGGAATTACATACATTTAATCGGTTTCAAATTGTCATCAAGTTCATAAACGAAAGGTATTCTATTTGGCAAGTTTATTCCCATAATAGCTTCATCAGACAGTTTATCCAAATGTTTGACAATACCTCTTAGTCGCCAAGTCTTCTCAACGGGAAGGCTAGACTGCTCAATTTCTTCAAGAATGATTTTCAAGGTATGTTGAACTCTACTCAAAACTGATGTATGAGCAGTATCAAATTGGCAGCATTTTCTCTTCAAAGTCTGATCAACAGAATCGGCTTCCTGAATCCCTTTTTCACTCGAGGGAGCATCAAACCAGCCGCATCGTTTGTTTTCTTTGTTCCAAGCTGTTTCACCATGCCTAACCATAATAATTTTGTATAACAATTCCGTATTCAAGCCGGTTATTACGATTGTTATTATTTGGCTTAAGAACTTTCACTTTCAATGAGAACAGAATAGCAACGACTAATTGAAAAATAAATTCATTAAAACTTCATTGCAATACTCATAGATAAACTAGAAGGAAATCTGGGATTTTGTACCACTTGGAATTGTTTGTGACAGATCACTATTTGCCCCTTTTCTTGATTTGTCGTCTTCTGATTTATCGTGTATTTCCACATCCTGGGCAGCATCACTATCTAGTGCAACTCTATCATCTTGGTCAGTTTCGATTTCACAAATTTGTCAAGGATCATTTTTAAGATCTTGAGGTTTAACAGGTATTCTTCTTCTAACATCCATGACTGCTAGTACTAACTATTAATAGACCATAACAGTTTAAAGATTTGTATGATTCTTGCTCATTTGGGTTTTCCTTTATTAGTAACATCTTCCATAGCTTTGTACACAGTTTCTTAATCACCAAGGAATTGCATACATTTAATCGGTTTCAAATACTAATCAAGTTCATCAACGAAAGATATTCTATTTGGCAAGTTTATTACCATAATAGCTTCATCAGACGGTTTATCCAAATGTTTGACAATACCTCTTAGTCGCCAAGTCTTCTCAACGGGAAGGCTAGACTGCTCAATTTTTTCAAGAATGACTTTCAAGGTATGTTGAACTCTAGTCAAAACTGATATATGAGCAGTATCAAATTGGTAGCCTTTTTCTCTTCAAAGTCTGATCAGCAGCATGGGCTTTCTAAATCCCTTTTTAACTAGTGGGAGCATCAAACCAGCCGCAAAGTTCGTTTTCTTTGTTCCAAGCTGTTTCACCATGCCTAACCATAATAATTTTGTATAACAATTCCGTATCCAAGCCGGTTATTACAATTGTTATGATTTGGCTTAAGAACTTTCACTTTCAATGAGAACAGAATAGCAACGAGTAATTGAAAAATAAATTCATAAAAACTTGATTGCAATACTGATAGATTCCAATATTTATCCCATGCTAAGTTCATAACATCACTTCTTCGTTTCGTCAGCTTTTCCGGCACAAAAATAAAGCTCTATTTATTTGTCAATATTTCTAGAGCTTCTGACATCAAGTCACTATTGGGAGTTTGTTTAACCCGATTGAACGTGAGACTATTGAATCTCGTTTCTTGTTGATGCTCGTTCTTGTTCTTAAGTCAAGTCACTATTGGGAGGTTATTTAGCCCCATTGAACATGAGACTATTTAATCTTTTTTCTTTTTCATACTCGTTCTTGTTGTTAAATCATTGGATGAAACAACGAATTTCGACTCGAATTCAACAACTAATGCTCGGTAAATGTCGTTCTTTGGTACTGCATAGCTCATTTTTCCATTTGCACAGACAACTTTGCTCCAATTTTGCCCCTCCCCTAAGATATTGACGGAATTACTCCATAGATCGCAGGTCCCTATAAATTAGAGACGATAAGTAATTTTGAGAAAGCCATGGGAAAGTCGTCACAGTTATGGAAAAACATGGAAAAATAATGACAAATTGAAAAGAAATTATGTGCATCCTTACTGTTGGATGTCGACCAATAAGTTTTTCTCCCTAACAGAGTAAATCCGAGTTCTAACTTTTGACAAAATGACTTCTTTCCAGTTTTCCCACCGATTTTTAATTAATAATTTTAAGTAAGGAGAAATCCTTGTT
Source organism: Artemia franciscana (assembly GCF_032884065.1). Taxonomy (NCBI): domain Eukaryota; kingdom Metazoa; phylum Arthropoda; class Branchiopoda; order Anostraca; family Artemiidae; genus Artemia; species Artemia franciscana. The sequence continues at coordinate 29,026,129 of NC_088872.1, read as the reverse complement.
AATGAAGAAAGTACAAGAACCTAAATTTATATAGAATCAAACAGTTCGTGGGAACGAACTGTAGTAGGGAGCGACCCGGCTCAATAGTAAACAAAACTATAAAAAACGGAATTTTGATCCTAAAAGATACATCAAAAGAATCAAATTTTCATACTGATTTTAAATATATAAGTTTCATCAAATTTAGTCTTTGTCGTCAAAAGTTACAAGCCTGAGAAAATTTGCCTCATTTTGGAAAATAGGGGAAACACCCCCTAGAAGTCATAGAATCACACCATCGCATTCGGCGTATCAGAGAACCCTATTGCAAAAATTTCTAGCTCCTATCTATAGAAATGTGGAATTTCGTGTTTTTGCCAGAAGACAAATCACGGGTGCGTGTTTATTTGTTTTTTTTTTCTCTGTTCCCCAGGGGTCATCGTATCGACCAAGTGGCCCTAGAATGTCGCAATAGGGCTCATTCTAACGGAAATGAAAAGTTCTAGTGCCCTTTTTAAGTGACCAAAACAAAAGGAGGGCACCTAGGCCCCCTCCCACGCTAATTTTTTTCCCAAAGTCAACGGATCAAAATTTTGAGATAGCCATTTTGTTCCGCATAGTCAAAAACCATAATAACTAATTCTTTTGTAATTACTTTACCCCCACAATCCCCAAGGGAGGGAGTGCAAGTTACAAACTTTGACCAGTGTACATACAGTAATAGTTATTGGGAAGTGAACAGACGTTCTCATGGGGATTTTTTTGGTTTGGGGGGGTGGGGTTGAGGGGAGGGGGCCGTGTGGTAGGATCATTCCTTGGAGGAAATTTTCTAGCATTACTATAAAAAAAAACAATGAAAAAATAAACATGAAAACATTTTTTCAATTGAAAGTAAGGAGTAGCACTGAAACTTGAAACGACCAGAGATTATTACGCATATGAGGGGTTCTAAAAATACTTTAGTATTAAGAGCGAGGTATTTAGAAAGAGATAAATACCTCGCTCTTTATACTAAAGTATTTTTAATAATTTCAATTATTTATTCTACGGCCTTTCTGATTCAGGGGTTATTCTTAAAGAATTAGGACAAAACTTACGATTTAGTGTAAAGAACGAGGTATTAACGAGGGTACAAACCCCCTCGTGTACATAATAAAAATATAAGAATATAAAAGTTTGGTACGCAAGTTAATTCTTAAGTTACTTCTTAGTTAATCGTAATTTTTAATTACGATTGTTATTATTTGGCTTAAGAACTTTCACTTTCAATGAGAACAGAATAGCAACGACTAATTGAAAAATAAATTCATTAAAACTTGATTGCAATACTCATAGATAAACTAGAAGGAAATATGGGATTTTGTACCACTTGGAATTGTTTGTGACAGATCACTATTTGCCCCTTTTCTTGATTTGTCGTCTTCTGGTTCATCGTGTATTTCCACATCCTGGGCAGCATCACTATCTAGTGCAACTCTATCATCCTGGTCAGTTTCGATTTCACAAATTTGTCCAGGATCATTTTTATCATCTTTAGGTATAACAGGTATTCTTCTTCTAACATCCATGACAGCTAGTACTAACTATTAATAGACCATAACAGTTAAAAGATTTGTATGATTCTTGCTCATTTGGGTTTTCCTTTATTAGTAACATCTTCCATAGCTTTGTATAAAGTTTCTTAATTGCCAAGGAATTGCATACATATGGTTTCAAATTGTCATCAAGTTAATAAACGAAAGGTATTCTATTTAGCAAGTTTATTCCCATAATAGCTTCATCAGACAGTTTATCCAAATGTTTGACAATACCTCTTAGTCGCCATTTTAGTCGCCAAGTCTTCTCAACGGGAAGGCTAGACTGCTCAATTTCTTTAAGAATGACTTTCAAGGTATGCTGAGCTCTAGTCAAAACTGATGTAAGAGCAGTATCAAATTGGTAGCCTTTTCTCTTCAAAGTCTGATCAGCAGCATGGGCTTCCTGAATCCCTTTTTTACTCGAGGGAGCATCGAACCAGCCGCAAAGTTTGTTTTCTTTGTTCCAAGCTGTTTCACTATGCCTAACCATAATAATTTTGTATAACAATTCCGTATCCAAGCCGGTTATTACAATTGTTATGATTTGGCTTAAGAACTTTCACTTTCAATGATAACAGAATAGCAACGAGTAATTGAAAAATAAATTCATAAGAACTTGATTGCAATAATAATAGAAAAACTAGAAGGAAATCTGGGATTTTGTACCACTTGGAATTGTTTGTGACAGATCACTATTTGCCCCTTTTCTTGATTTGTCGTCTTCTGATTCATCGTGTATTTCCACATCCTGGGCAGCATTACTATTTAGTGCAACTCTATCATCCTGGTCAGTTTCGATTTCACAAGTTTGTCCAGGATCATTTTTAACATCTTGAGGTTTAACAGGTATTCTTCTTCTAACATCCATGACAGCTAGTACTAAATATTAATAGATCATAACAGTTAAAAGATTTGTATGATTCTTGCTCATTTGGGTTTTCCTTTATTAGTAATATCTTCCATAGCTTTGTAAACAGTTTCTTAATCGCCATGGAATTGCATACATTTAATCGGTTATAAATTGTCATCATGTTCATAAGCGAAAGGTATTCTATTTGGCAAGTTTATTCCCATAGTAGCTTCATCAGACAGTTTATCCAAATGTTTGACAATACCTCTTAGTCGCCAACTCTTCTTAACGGGAAGGCTAGACTGCTCAATTTGTTCAAGAATGACTTTCAAAGTATGTTGAGCTCTAGTCAAAACTGATGTATGACCAGTATCAAACTGGTAGCCTTTTCTCTTCAAAGTCTGATCGGCATTATGGACTTCCTGAATCCCTTTTTTACTCGAGGGAGCATCAAACCAGCCGCAAAGTTTGTTTTCTTTGTTCCAAGCTGTTTTACCATGCCTTCCCATAATAATTTTGTAAAACAATTCCGTATCCAAGCCGGTTATTACAATTATTATGATTTGGCATAAAAACTTTCACTTTCAATGAGAACAGAATAGCAACGAGTAATTGAAAAATAAATTCATAAAAACTTGATTGCAATACTGATAGATAAACTAGAAGAAAACCTGGGATTTTGTTTGTACCACTTTGAATTGTTTTTGACAGATCACTATTTGCCCCTTTTCTTGATTTGTCGTCTTCTGATTCATCGTGTATTTCCACATCCCGGGCAGCATCACTATCTAGTGCAACTCTATCATCTTGGTCAGTTACGATTCACAAATTTGTCCAGGATCATTTTTTACATCTTGAGGTTTAACAGGTATTCTTCTTCTAACATCCATGACAGCTAGTACTAACTATTAATAGACCATAACAGTTAAAAGATTTGTATGATTCTTGCTCATTTGGGTTTTCCTTTATTAGTAACATCTTCCATAGCTTTGTACACAGTTTCTTAATCGCAAAGGAATTGCATACATTTGATCGGTTTCAAATTGTCATCAAGTTCATAAACGAAAGGTATTCTATTTGGCAAGTTTATTCCCATAATAGCTTCATTAGACAGTTTATCCAAATGTTTGACAATACCTCTTAGTCACCAAGTCTTCTCAACGGGAAGGCTAGACTGCTCAATTTATTCAAGAATGACTTTCAAGATATGTTGAACTCTAGTCAAAACTGATGTATGAGCAGTATTAAATTGGTTGCCTTTTCTCTTCTAAGTCTGATCAGCAGCATGGGCTTCCTGAATCCCTTTTTTACTCGAGGGAGCATCAAACCAGCCGCAAAGTTTGTTTTCTTTGTTCCAAGCCATTTCACCATGCCAAACCATAATAATTTGTTATAACAATTCCGGATCCAAGCCGTTTATTACAATTGTTATGATTTGGCTTAAGAACTTTCACTTTCAATGAGAACAGAATAGCAGCGAGTAGTTCAAAAATAAATTCATAAAAACTTGATTGCAATACTGATAGATAAACTAGAAGAAAATACGGGATTTTGTTTGTACCACTTGGAATTATTTTGACAAATCACTATTTGCCCCTTTTCTTGATTTGTTGTCTTCTGATTCATCGTGGATTTCCATATCCGTGGCAGCATCACTATCTAGTGCAACTCTATGATATTGGTCAGTTTCGATTTCACAAATTTGTCCAGGATCATTTTTAACATCTTGAGGTTTAACAGGTATACTTCTTCTAACATCCATGACAGCTAGTACTAACTATTAATATACCATAACAGTTAAAAGATTTGTATGATTCTTGCTCATTTGGGTTTTCCTTTATTATTAACATCTTCCATAGCTTTGTACACAGTTTCTTAATCACCAAGGAATTGCATACATTTAATCGGTTTCAAATTGTCATCAAGTTCATAAACGAAAGGTATTCTATTTGGCAAGTTTATTCCCATAATAGCTTCATCAGACAGTTTATCCAAATGTTTGGCAATACCTCTTAGTCGCCATTTTAGTCGCCAAGTCTTCTCAACGGGAAGGCTAGACTGCTCAATTTCTTCAATAGTGACTTTCAAGGTATGTTGAGCTCTAGTCAAAACTGATGTATGAGCAGTATCAAATTGGTAGCCTTTTCTCTTCAAAGTCTGATCAGCAGCATGGGCTTCCTGAATCCCTTTTTTACTCGAAGGAGCATCAAACCAGCCGCAAAGTTTGTTTTCTTTGTTCCAAGCTGTTTCACCATGCATAACCATTATAATTTTTTATAACAATTCCGTATCCAAGCCGGTTATTACAATTGTTATGATTTGGCTTAAGAACTTTCACTTTCAATGAGAAAAGAATAGCAACGAGTAGTTGAAAAATAAATTCATAAAAACTTGATTGCAATACTGATAGATAAACTAGAAGAAAATCCGGGATTTTGTTTGTAACACTTGGAATTTTTTTTTGACAGATCACTATTTGCCCCTTTTCTTGATTTGTCGTCTTCTGATTCACCGTGTATTTCCACATCCTGGGCAGCATCACTATCTAGTGCAACGCTATCATCTTGGTCAGTTTCGATTTCACAAATTTGTCCTGGATCATTTTTAACATCTTGAGGTTTAACAGGTATTCTTCTTCTAACATCCATGACAGCTAGTACTAACTATTAATAGACCATAACAGTTGAAAGATTTGTATGATTCTTGCTCATTTGGGTTTTACTTTATTAGTAACATCTTCCATAGCTTTGTACACAGTTTCTTAATCACCAAGGAATTACATACATTTAATCGGTTTCAAATTGTCATCAAGTTCATAAACGAAAGGTATTCTATTTGGCAAGTTTATTCCCATAATAGCTTCATCAGACAGTTTATCCAAATGTTTGACAATACCTCTTAGTCGCCAAGTCTTCTCAACGGGAAGGCTAGACTGCTCAATTTCTTCAAGAATGATTTTCAAGGTATGTTGAACTCTACTCAAAACTGATGTATGAGCAGTATCAAATTGGCAGCATTTTCTCTTCAAAGTCTGATCAACAGAATCGGCTTCCTGAATCCCTTTTTCACTCGAGGGAGCATCAAACCAGCCGCATCGTTTGTTTTCTTTGTTCCAAGCTGTTTCACCATGCCTAACCATAATAATTTTGTATAACAATTCCGTATTCAAGCCGGTTATTACGATTGTTATTATTTGGCTTAAGAACTTTCACTTTCAATGAGAACAGAATAGCAACGACTAATTGAAAAATAAATTCATTAAAGCTTGATTGCAATACTCATAGATAAACTAGAAGAAAATCTGGGATTTTGTACCACTTGGAATTGTTTGTGACAGATCACTATTTGCCCCTTTTCTTGATTTGTCGTCTTCTGATTCATCGTGTATTTCCACATCCTGGGCAGCATCACTATCTAGTGCAACTCTATCATCTTGGTCAGTTTCGATTTCACAAATTTGTCAAGGATCATTTTTAAGATCTTGAGGTTTAACAGGTATTCTTCTTCTAACATCCATGACTGCTAGTACTAACTATTAATAGACCATAAAAGTTTAAAGATTTGTATGATTCTTGCTCATTTGGGTTTTCCTTTATTAGTAACATCTTCCATAGCTTTGTACACCGTTTCTTAATCACCAAGGAATTGCATACATTTAATCGGTTTCAAATACTAATCAAGTTCATCAACGAAAGATATTCTATTTGGCAAGTTTATTACCATAATAGCTTCATCAGACGGTTTATCCAAATGTTTGACAATACCTCTTAGTCGCCAAGTCTTCTCAACGGGAAGGCTAGACTGCTCAATTTTTTCAAGAATGACTTTCAAGGTATGTTGAACTCTAGTCAAAACTGATATATGAGCAGTATCAAATTGGTAGCCTTTTTCTCTTCAAAGTCTGATCAGCAGCATGGGCTTTCTAAATCCCTTTTTAACTAGTGGGAGCATCAAACCAGCCGCAAAGTTCGTTTTCTTTGTTCCAAGCTGTTTCACCATGCCTAACCATAATAATTTTGTATAACAATTCCGTATCCAAGCCGGTTATTACAATTGTTATGATTTGGCTTAAGAACTTTCACTTTCAATGAGAACAGAATAGCAACGAGTAATTGAAAAATAAATTCATAAAAACTTGATTGCAATACTGATAGATTCCAATATTTATCCCATGCTAAGTTCATAACATCACTTCTTCGTTTCGTCAGCTTTTCCGGCACAAAAATAAAGCTCTATTTATTTGTCAATATTTCTAGAGCTTCTGACATCAAGTCACTATTGGGAGTTTGTTTAACCCGATTGAACGTGAGACTATTGAATCTCGTTTCTTGTTGATACTCGTTCTTGTTCTTAAGTCAAGTCACTATTGGGAGGTTATTTAACCCCATTGAACATGAGACTATTTAATCTTTTTTCTTTTTCATACTCGTTCTTGTTGTTAAATCATTGGATAAAACAACGAATTTCGACTCGAGTTCAACAACTAATGCTCGGTAAATGTCGTTCTTTGGTACTGCATAGCTCATTTTTCCATTTGCACAGACAACTTTGCTCCAATTTTGCCCCTCCCCTAAGATATTGACGGAATTACTCCATAGGTCGCAGGTCCCTATAAATTAGAGACGATAAGTAATTTTGAGAAAGCCATGGGAAAGTCGTCACAGTTATGGAAAAACATGGAAAAATAATGACAAATTGAAAAGAAATTATGTGCATCCTTACTGTTGGATGTCGACCAATAAGTTTTTCTCCCTAACAGAGTAAATCCGAGTTCTAACTTTTGACAAAATGACTTCTTTCCAGTTTTCCCACCGATTTTTAATTAATAATTTTAAGCAAGGAAAAATCCTTGTTAATGAAGAAAGTACAAGAACCTAAATTTATATAGAATCAAACAGTTCGTGGGAACGAACTGTAGTAGGGAGCGACCCGGCTCAATAGTAAACAAAACTATAAGAAACGGAATTTTGATCCTAAAAGATACATCAAAAGAATCAAATTTTCATACTGATTTTAAATATATAAGTTTCATCAAATTTAGTCTTTGTCGTCAAAAGTTACAAGCCTGAGAAAATTTGCCTCATTTTGGAAAATAGGGGAAACACCCCCTAGAAGTCATAGAATCACACCATCGCATTCGGCGTATCAGAGAACCCTATTGCAAAAATTTCAAGCTCCTATCTATAGAAATGTGGAATTTCGTGTTTTTTGCCAGAAGACAAATCACGGGTGCGTGTTTATTTGTTTTTTTTTCTCTGTTCCCCAGGGGTCATCGTATCGACCAAGTGGCCCTAGAATGTCGCAATAGGGCTCATTCTAACGGAAATGAAAAGTTCTAGTGCCCTTTTTAAGTGACCAAAACAAAAGGAGGGCACCTAGGCCCCCTCCCACGCTAATTTTTTTTCCCAAAGTCAACGGATCAAAATTTTGAGATAGCCATTTTGTTCCGCATAGTCAAAAACCATAATAACTAATTCTTTTGTAATTACTTTACCCCCACAATCCCCAAGGGAGGGAGTGCAAGTTACAAACTTTGACCAGTGTACATACAGTAATAGTTATTGGGAAGTGAACAGACGTTCTCATGGGGATTTTTTTGGTTTGGGGGGTGGGGTTGAGGGGAGGGGGCCGTGTGGTAGGATCATTCCTTGGAGGAATGTCATAGGGGAAGAAAAATTCAATGAAAAGGGCGCCTGATTTTCTAGCATTACTATAAAAAAAAAACAATGAAAAAATAAACATGAAAACATTTTTTCAATTGAAAGTAAGGAGTAGCACTGAAACTTGAAACGACCAGAGATTATTACGCATATGAGGGGTTCTAAAAATACTTTAGTATTAAGAGCGAGGTATTTAGAAAGAGATAAATACCTCGCTCTTTATACTAAAGTATTTTTAATAATTTCAATTATTTATTCTACGGCCTTTCTGATTCAGGGGTTATTCTTAAAGAATTAGGACAAAACTTACGATTTAGTGTAAAGAACGAGGTATTAACGAGGGTACAAACCCCCTCGTGTACATAATAAAAATATAAGAATATAGAAGTTTGGTACGCAAGTTAATTCTTAAGTTACTTCTTAGTTAATCGTAATTTTTAATTACGATTGTTATTATTTGGCTTAAGAACTTTCACTTTCAATGAGAACAGAATAGCAACGACTAATTGAAAAACAAATTCATTAAAACTTGATTGCAATACTCATAGATGAACTAGAAGGAAATATGGGATTTTGTACCACTTGGAATTGTTTGTGACAGATCACTATTTGCCCCTTTTCTTGATTTGTCGTCTTCTGATTCATCGTGTATTTCCACATCCTGGGCAGCATCACTATCTAGTGCAACTCTATCATCTTGGTCAGTTTCGATTTCACAAATTTGTCCAGGATCATTTTTATCATCTTGAGGTATAACAGGTATTCTTCTTCTAACATCCATGACAGCTAGTACTAACTATTAATAGACCATAACAGTTAAAAGATTTGTATGATTCTTGCTCATTTGGGTTTTCCTTTATTAGTAACATCTTCCATAGCTTTGTATACAGTTTCTTAATCGCCAAGGAATTGCATACATATGGTTTCAAATTGTCATCAAGTTAATAAACGAAAGGTATTCTATTTAGCAAGTTTATTCCCATAATAGCTTCATCAGACAGTTTATCCAAATGTTTGACAATACCTCTTAGTCGCCATTTTAGTCGCCAAGTCTTCTCAACGGGAAGGCTAGACTGCTCAATTTCTTCAAGAATGACTTTCAAGGTATGCTGAGCTCTAGTCAAAACTGATGTAAGAGCAGTATCAAATTGGTAGCCTTTTCTCTTCAAAGTCTGATCAGCAGCATGGGCTTCCTGAATCCCTTTTTTACTCGAGGGAGCGTCGAACCAGCCGCAAAGTTTGTTTTCTTTGTTCCAAGCTGTTTCACTATGCCTAACCATAATAATTTTGTATAACAATTCCGTATCCAAGCCGGTTATTACAATTGTTATGATTTGGCTTAAGAACTTTCACTTTCAATGATAACAGAATAGCAACGAGTAATTGAAAAATAAATTCATAAGAACTTGATTGCAATACTAATAGAAAAACTAGAAGGAAATCTGGGATTTTGTACCACTTGGAATTGTTTGTGACAGATCACTATTTGCCCCTTTTCTTGATTTGTCGTCTTCTGATTCATCGTGTATTTCCACATCCTGGGCAGCATTACTATTTAGTGCAACTCTATCATCCTGGTCAGTTTCGATTTCACAAGTTTGTCCAGGATCATTTTTAACATCTTGAGGTTTAACAGGTATTCTTCTTCTAACATCCATGACAGCTAGTACTAAATATTAATAGATCATAACAGTTAAAAGATTTGTATGATTCTTGCTCATTTGGGTTTTCCTTTATTAGTAATATCTTCCATAGCTTTGTAAACAGTTTCTTAATCGCCAAGGAATTGCATACATTTAATCGGTTTCAAATTGTCATCATGTTCATAAGCGAAAGGTATTCTATTTGGCAAGTTTATTCCCATAGTAGCTTAATCAGACAGTTTATCCAAATGTTTGACAATACCTCTTAGTCGCCAACTCTTCTTAACGGGAAGGCTAGACTGCTCAATTTGTTCAAGAATGACTTTCAAAGTATGTTGAGCTCTAGTCAAAACTGATGTATGACCAGTATCAAACTGGTAGCCTTTTCTCTTCAAAGTCTGATCAGCATTATGGACTTCCTGAATCCCTTTTTTACTCGAGGGAGCATCGAACCAGCCGCAAAGTTTGTTTTCTTTGTTCCAAGCTGTTTTACCATGCCTAACCATAATAATTTTGTAAAACAATTCCGTATCCAAGCCGGTTATTACAATTGTTATGATTTGGCATAAAAACTTTCAATGAGAACAGAATAGCAACGAGTAATTGAAAAATAAATTCATAAAAACTTGATTGCAATACTGATAGATAAACTAGAAGAAAATCTGGGATTTTGTTTGTACCACTTTGAATTGTTTTTGACAGATCACTATTTGCCCCTTTTCTTGATTTGTCGTCTTCTGATTCATCGTGTATTTCCACATCCCGGGCAGCATCACTATCTAGTGCAACTCTATCATCTTGGTCAGTTACGATTCACAAATTTGTCCAGGATCATTTTTTACATCTTGAGGTTTAACAGGTATTCTTCTTCTAACATCCATGACAGCTAGTACTAACTATTAATAGACCATAACAGTTAAAAGATTTGTATGATTCTTGCTCATTTGGGTTTTCCTTTATTAGTAACATCTTCCATAGCTTTGTACACAGTTTCTTAATCGCAAAGGAATTGCATACATTTGATCGGTTTCAAATTGTCATCAAGTTCATAAACGAAAGGTATTCTATTTGGCAAGTTTATTCCCATAATAGCTTCATTAGACAGTTTATCCAAATGTTTGACAATACCTCTTAGTCACCAAGTCTTCTCAACGGGAAGGCTAGACTGCTCAATTTATTCAAGAATGACTTTCAAGATATGTTGAACTCTAGTCAAAACTGATGTATGAGCAGTATTAAATTGGTTGCCTTTTCTCTTCTAAGTCTGATCAGCAGCATGGGCTTCCTGAATCCCTTTTTTACTCGAGGGAGCATCAAACCAGCCGCAAAGTTTGTTTTCTTTGTTCCAAGCCATTTCACCATGCCAAACCATAATAATTTGTTATAACAATTCCGTATCCAAGCCGTTTATTACAATTGTTATGATTTGGCTTAAGAACTTTCACTTTCAATGAGAACAGAATAGCAGCGAGTAGTTCAAAAATAAATTCATAAAAACTTGATTACAATACTGATAGATAAACTAGAAGAAAATACGGGATTTTGTTTGTACCACTTGGAATTATTTTGACAAATCACTATTTGCCCCTTTTCTTGATTTGTTGTCTTCTGATTCATCGTGGATTTCCATATCCGTGGCAGCATCACTATCTAGTGCAACTCTATGATATTGGTCAGTTTCGATTTCACAAATTTGTCCAGGATCATTTTTAACATCTTGAGGTTTAACAGGTATACTTCTTCTAACATCCATGACAGCTAGTACTAACTATTAATAGACCATAACAGTTAAAAGATTTGTATGATTCTTGCTCATTTGGGTTTTCCTTTATTATTAACATCTTCCATAGCTTTGTACACAGTTTCTTAATCACCAAGGAATTGCATACATTTAATCGGTTTCAAATTGTCATCAAGTTCATAAACGAAAGGTATTCTATTTGGCAAGTTTATTCCCATAATAGCTTTATCAGACAGTTTATCCAAATGTTTGGCAATACCTCTTAGTCGCCATTTTAGTCGCCAAGTCTTCTCAACGGGAAGGCTAGACTGCTCAATTTCTTCAATAGTGACTTTCAAGGTATGTTGAGCTCTAGTCAAAACTGATGTATGAGCAGTATCAAATTGGTAGCCTTTTCTCTTCAAAGTCTGATCAGCAGCATGGGCTTCCTGAATCCCTTTTTTACTCGAAGGAGCATCAAACCAGCCGCAAAGTTTGTTTTCTTTGTTCCAAGCTGTTTCACCATGCATAACCATTATAATTTTTTATAACAATTCCGTATCCAAGCCGGTTATTACAATTGTTATGATTTGGCTTAAGAACTTTCACTTTCAATGAGAAAAGAATAGCAACAAGTAGTTGAAAAATAAATTCATAAAAACTTGATTGCAATACTGATAGATAAACTAGAAGAAAATCCGGGATTTTGTTTGTAACACTTGGAATTTTTTTGGACAGATCACTATTTGCCCCTTTTCTTGATTTGTCGTCTTCTGATTCACCGTGTATTTCCGCATCCTGGGCAGCATCACTATCTAGTGCAACGCTATCATCTTGGTCAGTTTCGATTTCACAAATTTGTCCTGGATCATTTTTAACATCTTGAGGTTTAACAGGTATTCTTCTTCTAACATCCATAACAGCTAGTACTAACTATTAATAGACCATAACAGTTGAAAGATTTGTATGATTCTTGCTCATTTGGGTTTTCCTTTATTAGTAACATCTTCCATAGCTTTGTACACAGTTTCTTAATCACCAAGGAATTACATACATTTAATCGGTTTCAAATTGTCATCAAGTTCATAAACGAAAGGTATTCTATTTGGCAAGTTTATTCCCATAATAGCTTTATCAGACAGTTTATCCAAATGTTTGACAATACCTCTTAGTCGCCAAGTCTTCTCAACGGGAACGCTAGACTGCTCAATTTCTTCAAGAATGATTTTCAAGGTATGTTGAACTCTACTCAAAACTGATGTATGAGCAGTATCAAATTGGTAGCATTTTCTCTTCAAAGTCTGATCAGCAGAATCGGCTTCCTGAATCCCTTTTTCACTCGAGGGAGCATCAAACCAGCCGCATCGTTTGTTTTCTTTGTTCCAAGCTGTTTCACCATGCCTAACCATAATAATTTTGTACAACAATTCCGTATTCAAGCCGGTTATTACGATTGTTATTATTTGGCTTAAGAACTTTCACTTTCAATGAGAACAGAATAGCAACGACTAATTGAAAAATAAATTCATTAAAACTTGATTGCAATACTCATAGATAAACTAGAAGGAAATCTGGGATTTTGTACCACTTGGAATTTTTTTTGACAGATCACTATTTGCCCCTTTTCTTGATTTGTCGTCTTCTGATTCATCGTGTATTTCCACATCCTGGGCAGCATCACTATCTAGTGCAACTCTATCATCTTGGTCAGTTTCGATTTCACAAATTTGTCCAGGATCATATTTAACATCTTGAGGTTTAACAGGTATTCTTCTTCTAACATCCATGACTGCTAGTACTAACTATTAATAGACCATAACAGTTAAAAGATTTGTATGATTCTTGCTCATTTGGGTTTTCCTTTATTAGTAACATCTTCCATAGCTTTGTACACAGTTTCTTAATCACCAAGGAATTGCATACATTTAATCGGTTTCAAATATTCATCAAGTTCATCAACGAAAGGTATTCCCATAATAGCTTTATCAGACAGTTTATCCAAATGTTTGACAACACCTCTTAGTCGCCAAGTCTTCTCAACGGGAAGGCTAGACTGCTCAATTTTTTCAAGAATGACTTTCAAGGTATGTTGAACTCTAGTCAAAACTGATATATGAGCAGTATCAAATTGGTAGCCTTTTTCTCTTCAAAGTCTGATCAGCAGCATGGGCTTTCCAAATCCCTTTTTAACTAGTGGGAGCATCAAACCAGCCGCAAAGTTTGTTTTCTTTGTTCCAAGCTGTTTCACCATGCCTAACCATAATAATTTTGTATAAAAATTCCGTATCCAAGCCGGTTATTACAATTGTTATGATTTGGCTTAAGAACTTTCACTTTCAATGAGAACAGAATAGCAACGAGCAATTGAATAATAAATTCATAAAAACTTGATTGCAATACTGATAGATTCCAATATTTATCCCATGCTAAGTTCATAACATCACTTCTTCGTTTCGTCAGCTTTTCCGACACAAAAATAAAGCTCTATTTATTTGTCAATATTTCTAGAGCTTCTGACATCAAGTCACTATTGGGAGTTTGTTTAACCCGATTGAACGTGAGACTATTGAATCTCGTTTCTTGTTGATACTCGTTCTTGTTCTTAAGTCAAGTCACTATTGGGAGGTTATTTAACCCCATTGAACATGAGACTATTTAATCTTTTTTCTTTTTCATACTCGTTCTTGTTGTTAAATCATTGGATAAAACAACGAATTTCGACTCGAATTCAACAACTAATGCTCGGTAAATGTCGTTCTTTGGTACTGCATAGCTCATTTTTCCATTTGCACAGACAACTTTGTTCCAATTTTGCCCCTCCCCTAAGATATTGACGGAATTACTCCATAGGTCACAGGTCCCTATAAATTAGAGACGATAAGTAATTTTGAGAAAGCCATGGGAAAGTCGTCACAGTTATGGAAAAACATGGAAAAATAATGACAAATTGAAAAGAAATTATGTGCATCCTTACGGTTGGATGTCGACCAATAAGTTTTTCTCCCTAACAGAGTAAATCCGAGTTCTAACTTTTGACAAAATGACTTCTTTCCAGTTTTCCCACCGATTTTTAATTAATAATTTTAAGCAAGGAGAAATCCTTGTTAATGAAGAAAGTACAAGAACCTAAATTTATATAGAATCAATCAGTTCGTGGGAACAATCTTCCATAGCTTTGTACACTGTTTCTTAATCGCTAAGGAATTGCATACATTTGATCGGTTTCAAATTGTCATCAAGTTCATAAACGAAAGGTATTCTATTTGGCAAGTTTATTCCCATAATAGCTTCATCAGACAGTTTATCCAAATGTTTGACAATACGTCTTAGTCGCCAAGTCTTCTCAACGGGAAGGCTAGACTGCTCAATTTCTTCAAGAATGACTTTCAAGGTATGTTTAACATCCAGAATTATGTTGAATATGTCTAATATGAGAGCGAATTTGGCTACGGCATTCCCGGCATTAAGCGATGCGTCGAGGCTGGCGACCTCGTCGAAAAGTGAGCTAGCTACCATACTATCAAGGAGACATAGCCTGAATATCGGCTGCTGGAACCTCTGTTCCATCAAATGTTCACTAACGCAAGTTAATTTTATTTATATAACCTGGACATACTCTGTGTTTCAGAGACAAGATTAAATGGACAAATGACACTTGACCTAATAGCCGCTTCGGGTAAAAAGGCCATACTATTCAATTCTGGCCCAATGGATGGATCCGGCCTCGCAGGAGTGGGAATAATCATGACACCCAAGATCGCATCAGGACTCCTTGACTATGAAGCAGTGTCTGACAGAATTGTGATGGCCTGTTTAAAAGGTCAGAGTAATAACCTGACAATACTATCTGTATATGCCCCTATTCGTGACGCCCCTGACCACTTGAAAGATAAATTCTATGCTGACCTCCAACTGACTATGAATAAAATTCCTCGTAAGGACATCCTCGTGATCGGTGGTGACTTCAATGCCAGGATTGGCACGAGACTAAACGATTCTGAATGGGCCATTGGCAACCACGGTTTGGGCGACCGGTGCATTAACGGAGTTAGACTTCTCATGTTTGCTATGCTGAATGATCTCAGTGTGGCTAATACATGGTTTAAACACAAACCTTGCCACACTTACACTTGGAGATCCCGAGATGGTAGAACCCGCGCCCAAATTGACTATTAACTCGTTTCTCGTCGCTGGAAGTCAATGATTAAAGACTCGAGAGTATACAGAGGGGCGGACACTGGATCAAAAAGTGGATCCGACCATTTATTACTAAAATCAAAAGTTAGATTCAGACTCAGCTCCAAAAAAGTATCTGCACCTAGACGCATCCTAGACACAACGAAACTCAAACTCCCTGAAATCAAAGAGACCTTTATGCTCGAACTTACAAACCGTTTCACGGCGTTGCAAGATAATGACCGAGAATTTAAGACCAATCAAGCAATTTCTGAGACCGAGACAAGTGCCATGACCGAGCAAGATAATTTTAACCCATCACTAAATATAGAAAAGCGCTGGATCAAGTTCCGAAATCAAGTGAAAGAGGCAGCTACAGAAATTCTCGGAGTAAGGGACAAAAAATCCAAAAGATGGATTTCTCAGAAGACAATAGAACTCTCTGTAAGGAAGAAACAAATTACTGATAAACACTCTGCCTCTTTTAAAGCACTCCGCCAAGAATGTCACAAATCTGCTAAGGCAGACAAACAAGCATATTGGTCTAATGTAGCCTGTGAAATGGAAAAAGCTGCTGCACGCAATGATTCACGGAAACTCTACCAGCTCCTAGGAGAATCAACCGGGAAAAAGAAGCAAAGATCTACCCCCACGCTACTTAGTAAGGACAACAAGCTTCTCACGAGCAAAGAAGATCGCATCGAACGATGGCGTGCTCACTTCCAGGAGCTTCTTCACCCATCAGAAAATGACCACAGCCAACCCATTCCATCCCACAGCAGTTCTGAGTCACCATTCGTGTATAAGGATTGCAATATCGCCCCTCCAAGCAGAGAAGAAATTATTCATGCCGTAAAACTATTAAAAAATAATAAAAGCCCTGGCATTGACGAATTACCAGCTGAACTTCTCAAGGCCCTTCCAGAAGCGGCTATCGACGAGCTCCACAACTTACTCACGGATGTCTGGGTCAACGAATACATTCCTGAAGAGTGGAGGACCTCTATAATAATTCCTGTATTTAAGAAAGGGGATCGAGCCGATTGTAAAAATTATAGAGGAATTTCCCTGATACCCATTTCTGCAAAAGTTTTCACAATAATAGTATTAAATAGGTTCAGAAATATTAGAAATGATCGGACGAGGCCAAATCAAGCAGGATTCAGACCTGGTATGGGATGCTGCGATCATATTTTTAGCCTGAGACAGATCCTGGAACACCGCCTTATACACCAGCAGGAAACAATACAAGTCTTTATCGACTTTGTAACGGCTTTTGACTCGGTAAAGAGAATTGCCATCTGGGATGCAATGAGGGATGATGGAGTGCCCGAAAAGATAGTCCGTTTAATTAAGGCGTATTACGTGGGAACGAGGGCATTTATAAGAGCTGACGGAGAAATCTCAAAAGAAATATCAATTGACAAAGGAGTGCGACAGGGTTGTGCCTTATCGCCTATTTTATTTAACTTTGTCATTGACCAGATCATTAAGACTCTTGACAAATACAAAGGTGTGACAATCAGTCCAGCACTATCAATAACAGACCTCGATTACGCTGATGATGTGGATATCTTGGCTGAGTCGATAATAGAAGCACAGCTCATGATAGACGACATTGCTGCTAGATCCCTTGCTAATCGAAAACAAAATCGATGCGCACCTCTGGGCTAGATGAAACTCCAATCACATTGAATGGCATCCCAATCGAGGACGTCCAGAATTTCAAATATCTAGGCTCCCTAATAAATCCCAAGGGCGAAGCTCTAAGCGAAATACAAAGCCGCATCTCCGCAGCCTGGGCAGCATTCATCCAGCTTCGGAAGTGCCTCTGGCTACGAAATGAAATTTCCCTTCGAACAAAGCTCCGGATATATAACGCCTTGGTCCTCTCTGTGCTTCTTTATGGTTGCGAAACGTGGCCCCTCAGAGCTGGGGAAGCTAATAACCTGAATGTCTTCCACCACAAGTGTCTTCGCTGTATTCTTGGCCTGCGTCTCTCTGACCGCGTCCGTAACGATGTCATCAGAAGAAGATGTGGTGATATACCACTTGTCTCTGATGTTGTCAAAGCGAGACGCCTACGATGGTTCGGGCATACACTGCGCCGACCGGATGACTCTTTCAGCAAACAGTGCTTGAAATGCCAACCCCTTGCGCACTGGAAGAGGAAGCCTGGAGGACAAAAAAAGACATGGTTATCAACAGTTAGAGCCGACCTCGAGCCAATGGGAGGTTTCAAGAAGCACGGGCACCGATGGAATGGACAATGGATCCAGTTGATCGAGCCAATCGCACTTGAAAGAGAGCAATGGAGAGAGGCATGTCGACAAATTCTGGATGCCACGATGGGCCTGGACAAGGCTCGAACGTGACACCAAGTACAAGTAAGTAAGTAGTATCCAAGCCGGTTATTACAATTGTTATGATTTGGCTTAAGAACTTTCACTTTCAATGAGAACAGAATAGCAACGAGTACTTGAAAAAAAAATTAATAAAAACATGATTGCAATACTGATAGATAAACTAGAAGAAAATCCGGGATTTTGTTTGCACCACTTGGAATTGTTTTGACAGATCACTATTTGCCCCTTTTCTTGATTTGTCGTCTTCTGATTCATCGTGTATTTCCACATCCTGGGCAGCATCACTATCTAAGGCAACTCTATGATCTTGGTCAGTTTCGATATCACAAATTTGTCCAGGATCATTTTTAACATCTTGAGGTTTAACAGGTATTCTTCTTCTAACATCCATGACAGCTAGTACTAACTATTAATAGACCATAACAGTTAAAAGATTTGTATGATTCTTGCTCTTTTGGGTTTTCCTTTATTAGTAACATCTTCCATAGCTTTGTATACAGTTTCTTAATCGCCAAGGAATTGCATACATTTAATCGGTTTCAAATTGTCATCAAGTTAATAAACGAAAGGTATTCTATTTAGCAAGTTTATTCCCATAATAGCTTCATCAGACAGTTTATCCAAATGTTTGACAATACCTCTTAGTCGCCATTTTAGTCGCCAAGTCTTCTCAACGGGAAGGCTAGACTGCTCAATTTCTTCAAGAATGACTTTCAAGGTATGCTGAGCTCTAGTCAAAACTGATGTAAGAGCAGTATCAAATTGGTAGCCTTTTCTCTTCAAAGTATGATCAGCAGCATGGGCTTCCTGAATCCCTTTTTTACTCCAGGGAGCATCAAACCAGCCGCAAAGTTTGTTTTCTTTGTTCCAAGCTGTTTCACTATGCTTAACCATAATAATTTTGTATAACAATTCCGTATCCAAGCCGGTTATTACAATTGTTAGGATTTGGCTTAAGAACTTTCACTTTCAATGATAACAGAATAGCAACGAGTAATTGAAAAATAAATTCATAAGAACTTGATTGCAATACTGATAGATAAACTAGAAGGAAATCTGGGATTTTGTACCACTTGGAATTGTTTGTGACAGATCACTATTTGCCCCTTTTCTTGATTTGTTGTCCTCTGATTCATCGTGTATTTCCACATCCTGGGCAGCATCACTATCTAGTGCAACTCTATCATCTTGGTCAGTTTCCATTTCACAAATTTGTCCAGGATCATTTTTAACATCATGAGGTTTAACAGGTATTCTTCTTCTAACATCCATGACAACTATTACTAAATATTAATAGACCATAACAGTTAGAAGATTTGCATGATTCTTGCTCATTTGGGTTTTCCTTTATTAGTAACATCTTTCATAGCTTTGTACACAGTTTCTTAATCATCAAGGAATTGCATACATTTAGTCGGTTTCAAATTGTCATCAAGTTCATAAACGAAAGGTATTCTATTTGGCAAGTTTATTCCCATAATAGCTTCATCAGACATTTCATCCAAATGTTTGAAAATACCTCTTAGTCGCCATTTTAGTCGCCAAGCGTTTTCAACGGGAAGGCTAGACTGCTCAATTTCTT
Source organism: Artemia franciscana (assembly GCF_032884065.1). Taxonomy (NCBI): domain Eukaryota; kingdom Metazoa; phylum Arthropoda; class Branchiopoda; order Anostraca; family Artemiidae; genus Artemia; species Artemia franciscana. The sequence continues at coordinate 29,006,576 of NC_088872.1, read as the reverse complement.
CAAGAATGACTTTCAAGGTATGTTGAGCTCTAGTCAAAACTGATGTATAAGCGGCATTAAATTGGTAGCCTTTTCTCTTCAAAGTCTGATCAGCAGCATGGGCTTTCTGAATCCCTTTTTACTCGAGGGAGCATCAAACCAGCCGAAAAGTTTGTTGTCTTTGTTCCAAGCTGTTTCACTGTACCTAACCATAATAATTTTGTATAACAATTCCGTATCCAAGCCGGTTATTACAATTGTTTTGATTTGGGTTAAGAACTTTCACTTTCAATGAGAACAGAATAGCAACGAGTAATTGAAAAATAAATTCATAAGAACTTGATTGCAATACTGATAGATAAACTAGAAGAAAATCTGGGATTTTGTTTGTAACACTTGGAATTTTTTTTGACAGATCACTATTTGCCCCTTTTCTTGATTTGTCGTCTTCTGATTCACCGTGTATTTCCACATCCTGGGGAGCATCACTATCTAGTGCAACGCTATCATCTTGGTCAGTTTCGATTTCACAAATTTGTCCAGGATCATTTTTAACATCTTGAGGTTTAACAGGTATTCTTCTTCTAACATCCATGACAGCTAGTACTAACTATTAATAGACCATAACAGTTGAAAGATTTGTATGATTCTTGCTCATTTGGGTTTTCCTTTATTAGTAACATCTTCCATAGCTTTGTACACAGTTTCTTAATCACCAAGGAATTGCATACATTTAATCGGTTTCAAATATTCATCAATTTCATCAACGAAAGGTATTCTATTTGGCAAGTTTATTCCCATAATAGCTTCATCAGACAGTTTATCCAAATGTTTGACAATACCTCTTAGTCGCCAAGTCTTCTCAACGGGAAGGCTAGACTGATCAATTTTTTCAAGAATGACTTTCAAGGTATGTTGAACTCTAGTCAAAACTGATGTATGAGCATTATCAAATTGGTAGCCTTTTTCTCTTCAAAGTCTGATCAGCAGCATGGGCTTCCTGAATCGATTTCACAAATTTGTCCAGGATCATTTTTATCATCTTGAGGTATAACAGGTATTCTTCTTCTAACATCCATGACAGCTAGTACTAACTATTAATAGACCATAACAGTTAAAAGATTTGTATGATTCTTGCTCATTTGGGTTTTCCTTTATTAGTAACATCTTCCATAGCTTTGTATACAGTTTCTTAATCGCCAAGGAATTGCATACATATGGTTTCAAATTGTCATCAAGTTAATAAACGAAAGGTATTCTATTTAGCAAGTTTATTCCCATAATAGCTTCATCAGACAGTTTATCCAAATGTTTGACAATACCTCTTAGTCGCCATTTTAGTCGCCAAGTCTTCTCAACGGGAAGGCTAGACTGCTCAATTTCTTCAAGAATGACTTTCAAGGTATGCTGAGCTCTAGTCAAAACTGATGTAAGAGCAGTATCAAATTGGTAGCCTTTTCTCTTCAAAGTCTGATCAGCAGCATGGGCTTCCTGAATCCCTTTTTTACTCGAGGGAGCGTCGAACCAGCCGCAAAGTTTGTTTTCTTTGTTCCAAGCTGTTTCACTATGCCTAACCATAATAATTTTGTATAACAATTCCGTATCCAAGCCGGTTATTACAATTGTTATGATTTGGCTTAAGAACTTTCACTTTCAATGATAACAGAATAGCAACGAGTAATTGAAAAATAAATTCATAAGAACTTGATTGCAATACTAATAGAAAAACTAGAAGGAAATCTGGGATTTTGTACCACTTGGAATTGTTTGTGACAGATCACTATTTGCCCCTTTTCTTGATTTGTCGTCTTCTGATTCATCGTGTATTTCCACATCCTGGGCAGCATTACTATTTAGTGCAACTCTATCATCCTGGTCAGTTTCGATTTCACAAGTTTGTCCAGGATCATTTTTAACATCTTGAGGTTTAACAGGTATTCTTCTTCTAACATCCATGACAGCTAGTACTAAATATTAATAGATCATAACAGTTAAAAGATTTGTATGATTCTTGCTCATTTGGGTTTTCCTTTATTAGTAATATCTTCCATAGCTTTGTAAACAGTTTCTTAATCGCCAAGGAATTGCATACATTTAATCGGTTTCAAATTGTCATCATGTTCATAAGCGAAAGGTATTCTATTTGGCAAGTTTATTCCCATAGTAGCTTCATCAGACAGTTTATCCAAATGTTTGACAATACCTCTTAGTCGCCAACTCTTCTTAACGGGAAGGCTAGACTGCTCAATTTGTTCAAGAATGACTTTCAAAGTATGTTGAGCTCTAGTCAAAACTGATGTATGACCAGTATCAAACTGGTAGCCTTTTCTCTTCAAAGTCTGATCAGCATTATGGACTTCCTGAATCCCTTTTTTACTCGAGGGAGCATCGAACCAGCCGCAAAGTTTGTTTTCTTTGTTCCAAGCTGTTTTACCATGCCTAACCATAATAATTTTGTAAAACAATTCCGTATCCAAGCCGGTTATTACAATTGTTATGATTTGGCATAAAAACTTTCAATGAGAACAGAATAGCAACGAGTAATTGAAAAATAAATTCATAAAAACTTGATTGCAATACTGATAGATAAACTAGAAGAAAATCTGGGATTTTGTTTGTACCACTTTGAATTGTTTTTGACAGATCACTATTTGCCCCTTTTCTTGATTTGTCGTCTTCTGATTCATCGTGTATTTCCACATCCCGGGCAGCATCACTATCTAGTGCAACTCTATCATCTTGGTCAGTTACGATTCACAAATTTGTCCAGGATCATTTTTTACATCTTGAGGTTTAACAGGTATTCTTCTTCTAACATCCATGACAGCTAGTACTAACTATTAATAGACCATAACAGTTAAAAGATTTGTATGATTCTTGCTCATTTGGGTTTTCCTTTATTAGTAACATCTTCCATAGCTTTGTACACAGTTTCTTAATCGCAAAGGAATTGCATACATTTGATCGGTTTCAAATTGTCATCAAGTTCATAAACGAAAGGTATTCTATTTGGCAAGTTTATTCCCATAATAGCTTCATTAGACAGTTTATCCAAATGTTTGAAAATACCTCTTAGTCACCAAGTCTTCTCAACGGGAAGGCTAGACTGCTCAATTTATTCAAGAATGACTTTCAAGATATGTTGAACTCTAGTCAAAACTGATGTATGAGCAGTATTAAATTGGTTGCCTTTTCTCTTCTAAGTCTGATCAGCAGCATGGGCTTCCTGAATCCCGTTTTTACTCGAGGGAGCATCAAACCAGCCGCAAAGTTTGTTTTCTTTGTTCCAAGCCATTTCACCATGCCAAACCATAATAATTTGTTATAACAATTCCGTATCCAAGCCGTTTATTACAATTGTTATGATTTGGCTTAAGAACTTTCACTTTCAATGAGAACAGAATAGCAGCGAGTAGTTCAAAAATAAATTCATAAAAACTTGATTGCAATACTGATAGATAAACTAGAAGAAAATACGGGATTTTGTTTGTACCACTTGGAATTATTTTGACAAATCACTATTTGCCCCTTTTCTTGATTTGTTGTCTTCTGATTCATCGTGGATTTCCATATCCGTGGCAGCATCACTATCTAGTGCAACTCTATGATATTGGTCAGTTTCGATTTCACAAATTTGTCCAGGATCATTTTTAACATCTTGAGGTTTAACAGGTATACTTCTTCTAACATCCATGACAGCTAGTACTAACTATTAATAGACCATAACAGTTAAAAGATTTGTATGATTCTTGCTCATTTGGGTTTTCCTTTATTATTAACATCTTCCATAGCTTTGTACACAGTTTCTTAATCACCAAGGAATTGCATACATTTAATCGGTTTCAAATTGTCATCAAGTTCATAAACGAAAGGTATTCTATTTGGCAAGTTTATTCCCATAATAGCTTCATCAGACAGTTTATCCAAATGTTTGGCAATACCTCTTAGTCGCCATTTTAGTCGCCAAGTCTTCTCAACGGGAAGGCTAGACTGCTCAATTTCTTCAATAGTGACTTTCAAGGTATGTTGAGCTCTAGTCAAAACTGATGTATGAGCAGTATCAAATTGGTAGCCTTTTCTCTTCAAAGTCTGATCAGCAGCATGGGCTTCCTGAATCCCTTTTTTACTCGAAGGAGCATCAAACCAGCCGCAAAGTTTGTTTTCTTTGTTCCAAGCTGTTTCACCATGCATAACCATTATAATTTTTTATAACAATTCCGTATCCAAGCCGGTTATTACAATTGTTATGATTTGGCTTAAGAACTTTCACTTTCAATGAGAAAAGAATAGCAACAAGTAGTTGAAAAATAAATTCATAAAAACTTGATTGCAATACTGATAGATAAACTAGAAGAAAATCCGGGATTTTGTTTGTAACACTTAATACACAAAGGTATTCTATTTGGCAAGTTTATTCCCATAATAGCTTTATCAGACAGTTTATCCAAATGTTTGACAATACCTCTTAGTCGCCAAGTCTTCTCAACGGGAACGCTAGACTGCTCAATTTCTTCAAGAATGATTTTCAAGGTATGTTGAACTCTACTCAAAACTGATGTATGAGCAGTATCAAATTGGTAGCATTTTCTCTTCAAAGTCTGATCAGCAGAATCGGCTTCCTGAATCCCTTTTTCACTCGAGGGAGCATCAAACCAGCCGCATCGTTTGTTTTCTTTGTTCCAAGCTGTTTCACCATGCCTAACCATAATAATTTTGTACAACAATTCCGTATTCAAGCCGGTGATTACGATTGTTATTATTTGGCTTAAGAACTTTCACTTTCAATGAGAACAGAATAGCAACGACTAATTGAAAAATAAATTCATTAAAACTTGATTGCAATACTCATAGATAAACTAGAAGGAAATCTGGGATTTTGTACCACTTGGAATTGTTTGTGACAGATCACTATTTGCCCCTTTTCTTGATTTGTCGTCTTCTGATTCATCGTGTATTTCCACATCCTGGGCAGCATCACTATCTAGTGCAACTCTATCATCTTGGTCAGTTTCGATTTCACAAATTTGTCCAGGATCATATTTAACATCTTGAGGTTTAACAGGTATTCTTCTTCTAACATCCATGACTGCTAGTACTAACTATTAATAGACCATAACAGTTAAAAGATTTGTATGATTCTTGCTCATTTGGGTTTTCCTTTATTAGTAACATCTTCCATAGCTTTGTACACAGTTTCTTAATCACCAAGGAATTGCATACATTTAATCGGTTTCAAATATTCATCAAGTTCATCAACGAACGGTATTCCCATAATAGCTTTATCAGACAGTTTATCCAAATGTTTGACAACACCTCTTAGTCGCCAAGTCTTCTCAACGGGAAGGCTAGACTGCTCAATTTTTTCAAGAATGACTTTCAAGGTATGTTGAACTCTAGTCAAAACTGATATATGAGCAGTATCAAATTGGTAGCCTTTTTCTCTTCAAAGTCTGATCAGCAGCATGGGCTTTCCAAATCCCTTTTTAACTAGTGGGAGCATCAAACCAGCCGCAAAGTTTGTTTTCTTTGTTCCAAGCTGTTTCACCATGCCTAACCATAATAATTTTGTATAAAAATTCCGTATCCAAGCCGGTTATTACAATTGTTATGATTTGGCTTAAGAACTTTCACTTTCAATGAGAACAGAATAGCAACGAGCAATTGAATAATAAATTCATAAAAACTTGATTGCAATACTGATAGATTCCAATATTTATCCCATGCTAAGTTCATAACATCACTTCTTCGTTTCGTCAGCTTTTCCGACACAAAAATAAAGCTCTATTTATTTGTCAATATTTCTAGAGCTTCTGACATCAAGTCACTATTGGGAGTTTGTTTAACCCGATTGAACGTGAGACTATTGAATCTCGTTTCTTGTTGATACTCGTTCTTGTTCTTAAGTCAAGTCACTATTGGGAGGTTATTTAACCCCATTGAACATGAGACTATTTAATCTTTTTTCTTTTTCATACTCGTTCTTGTTGTTAAATCATTGGATAAAACAACGAATTTCGACTCGAATTCAACAACTAATGCTCGGTAAATGTCGTTCTTTGGTACTGCATAGCTCATTTTTCCATTTGCACAGACAACTTTGTTCCAATTTTGCCCCTCCCCTAAGATATTGACGGAATTACTCCATAGGTCACAGGTCCCTATAAATTAGAGACGATAAGTAATTTTGAGAAAGCCATGGGAAAGTCGTCACAGTTATGGAAAAACATGGAAAAATAATGACAAATTGAAAAGAAATTATGTGCATCCTTACGGTTGGATGTCGACCAATAAGTTTTTCTCCCTAACAGAGTAAATCCGAGTTCTAACTTTTGACAAAATGACTTCTTTCCAGTTTTCCCACCGATTTTTAATTAATAATTTTAAGCAAGGAGAAATCCTTGTTAATGAAGAAAGTACAAGAACCTAAATTTATATAGAATCAATCAGTTCGTGGGAACAATCTTCCATAGCTTTGTACACTGTTTCTTAATCGCTAAGGAATTGCATACATTTGATCGGTTTCAAATTGTCATCAAGTTCATAAACGAAAGGTATTCTATTTGGCAAGTTTATTCCCATAATAGCTTCATCAGACAGTTTATCCAAATGTTTGACAATACGTCTTAGTCGCCAAGTCTTCTCAACGGGAAGGCTAGACTGCTCAATTTCTTCAAGAATGACTTTCAAGGTATGTTTAACATCCAGAATTATGTTGAATATGTCTAATATGAGAGCGAATTTGGCTACGGCATTCCCGGCATTAAGCGATGCGTCGAGGCTGGCGACCTCGTCGAAAAGTGAGCTAGCTACCATACTATCAAGGAGACATAGCCTGAATATCGGCTGCTGGAACCTCTGTTCCATCAAATGTTCACTAACGCAAGCCTTCGTAGCTGAAGAATTTTATTTATATAACCTGGACATACTCTGTGTTTCAGAGACAAGATTAAATGGACAAACGACACTTGATCTAATAGCCCCTTCTGGTAAAAAGGCCATACTATTCAATTCTGGCCCAATGGATGGATCCGGCCTCGCAGGAGTGGGAATAATCATGACACCCAAGATCGCATCAGGACTCCTTGACTATGAAGCAGTGTCTGACAGAATTGTGATGGCCCGTTTAAAAGGTCAGAGTAATAACCTGACAATACTTTCTGTATATGCCCCTATTCGTGACGCCCCTGACCACTTGAAAGACAAATTCTATGCAGACCTCCAACTGACTCTGAACAAAATTCCTCGTAAGGACATCCTCGTGATCAGTGGTGACTTCAATGCCAGGATTGGCACGAGACTAAACGATTCTGAATGGGCCATTGGCAACCACGGTTTGGGCGACCGGTGCATTAACGGAGTTAGACTTCTCATGTTTGCTATGCTGAATAATCTCAGTGTGGCTAATACATGGTTTAAACACAAACCTTGCCACACTTACACTTGGAGATCCCGAGATGGTCGAACCCGCGCCCAAATTGACTATTTACTCGTTTCTCGTCGCTGGAAGTCAATGATTAAAGACTCGAGAGTATACAGAGGGGCGGACACTGGATCAAAAAGTGGATCCGACCATTTATTACTAAAATCAAAAGTTAGATTCAGACTCAGCTCCAAAAAAGTATCTGCACCTAGACGCATCCTAGACACAACGAAACTCAAACTCCCTGAAATCAAAGAGACCTTTATGCTCGAACTTACAAACCGTTTCACGGCGTTGCAAGATAATGACCGAGAATTTAAGACCAATCAAGCAATTTCTGAGACCGAGACAAGTGCCATGACCGAGCAAGATAATTTTAAACCATCACTAAATATAGAAAAGCGCTGGATCAAGTTCCGAAATCAAGTGAAAGAGGCAGCTACAGAAATTCTCGGAGTAAGGGACAAAAAATCCAAAAGATGGATTTCTCAGAAGACAATAGAACTCTCTGTAAGGAAGAAACAAATTACTGATAAACACTCTGCCTCTTTTAAAGCACTCCGCCAAGAATGTCACAAATCTGCTAAGGCAGACAAACAAGCATATTGGTCTAATGTAGCCTGTGAAATGGAAAAAGCTGCTGCACGCAATGATTCACGGAAACTCTACCAGCTCCTAGGAGAATCAACCGGGAAAAAGAAGCAAAGATCTACCCCCACGCTACTTAGTAAGGACAACAAGCTTCTCACGAGCAAAGAAGATCGCATCGAACGATGGCGTGCTCACTTCCAGGAGCTTCTTCACCCATCAGAAAATGACCACAGCCAACCCATTCCATCCCACAGCAGTTCTGAGTCACCATTCGTGTATAAGGATTGCAATATCGCCCCTCCAAGCAGAGAAGAAATTATTCATGCCGTAAAACTATTAAAAAATAATAAAAGCCCTGGCATTGACGAATTACCAGCTGAACTTCTCAAGGCCCTTCCAGAAGCGGCTATCGACGAGCTCCACAACTTACTCACGGATGTCTGGGTCAACGAATACATTCCTGAAGAGTGGAGGACCTCTATAATAATTCCTGTATTTAAGAAAGGGGATCGAGCCGATTGTAAAAATTATAGAGGAATTTCCCTGATACCCATTTCTGCAAAAGTTTTCACAATAATAGTATTAAATAGGTTCAGAAATATTAGAAATGATCGGACGAGGCCAAATCAAGCAGGATTCAGACCTGGTATGGGATGTTGCGATCATATTCTTAGCCTGAGACAGATCCTGGAACACCGCCTTATACACCAGCAGGAAACAATACAAGTCTTTATCGACTTTGTAACGGCTTTTGACTCGGTAAAGAGAATTGCAATCTGGGATGCAATGAGGGATGATGGAGTGCCCGAAAAGATAGTCCGTTTAATTAAGGCGTATTACGTGGGAACGAGGGCATTTATAAGAGCTGACGGAGAAATCTCAAAAGAAATATCAATTGACAAAGGAGTGCGACAGGGTTGTGCCTTATCGCCTATTTTATTTAACTTTGTCATTGACCAGATCATGAAGACTCTTGACAAATACAAAGGTGTGACAATCAGTCCAGCACTATCAATAACAGACCTTGATTACACTGATGATGTGGATATCTTGGCTGAGTCGATAATAGAAGCACAGCTCATGATAGACGACATTGCTGCTAGATCCCTTGCTACAATCGAAAACAAGATCGATGCGCACCTCTGGGCTAGATGAAACTCCAATCACATTGAATGGCATCCCAATCGAGGACGTCCAGAATTTCAAATATCTAGGTTCCCTAATAAATCCCAAGAGCGAAGCTCTAAGCGAAATACAAAGCCGCATCTCCGCAGCCTGGGCAGCATTCATCCAGCTTCGGAAGTGCCTCTGGCTACGAAATGAAATCTCCCTTCGAACAAAGCTCCGGATATATAACGCTTTGGTCCTCTCTGTGCTTCTTTATGGTTGCGAAACGTGGCCCCTCAGAGCTGGGGAAGCTAATAACCTGAATGTCTTCCACCACAAGTGTCTTCGCTGTATTCTTGGCCTGCGTCTCTCTGACCGCGTCCGTAACGATGTCATCAGAAGAAGATGTGGTGATATACCACTTGTCTCTGATGTTGTCAAAGCGAGACGCCTACGATGGTTCGGGCATACACTGCGCCGACCGGATGACTCTTTCAGCAAACAGTGCTTGAAATGCCAACCCCTTGCGCACTGGAAGAGGAAGCCTGGAGGACAAAAAAAGACATGGTTATCAACAGTTAGAGCCGACCTCGAGCCAATGGGAGGTTTCAAGAAGCACGGGCACCGATGGAATGGACAATGGATCCAGTTGATCGAGCCAATCGCACTTGAAAGAGAGCAATGGAGAGACGCATGTCGACCAATTCTGGATGCCACGATGGGCCTGGACAAGGCTCGAACGTGACACCAAGTACAAGTAAGTAAGTAGTATCCAAGCCGGTTATTACAATTGTTATGATTTGGCTTAAGAACTTTCACTTTCAATGAGAACAGAATAGCAACGAGTACTTGAAAAATAAATTCATAAAAACATGATTGCAATACTGATAGATAAACTAGAAGAAAATCCGGGATTTTGTTTGCACCACTTGGAATTGTTTTGACAGATCACTATTTGCCCCTTTTCTTGATTTGTCGTCTTCTGATTCATCGTGTATTTCCACATCCTGGGCAGCATCACTATCTAAGGCAACTCTATGATCTTGGTCAGTTTCGATATCACAAATTTGTCCAGGATCATTTTTAACATCTTGAGGTTTAACAGGTATTCTTCTTCTAACATCCATGACAGCTAGTACTAACTATTAATAGACCATAACAGTTAAAAGATTTGTATGATTCTTGCTCTTTTGGGTTTTCCTTTATTAGTAACATCTTCCATAGCTTTGTATACAGTTTCTTAATCGCCAAGGAATTGCATACATTTAATCGGTTTCAAATTGTCATCAAGTTAATAAACGAAAGGTATTCTATTTAGCAAGTTTATTCCCATAATAGCTTCATCAGACAGTTTATCCAAATGTTTGACAATACCTCTTAGTCGCCATTTTAGTCGCCAAGTCTTCTCAACGGGAAGGCTAGACTGCTCAATTTCTTCAAGAATGACTTTCAAGGTATGCTGAGCTCTAGTCAAAACTGATGTAAGAGCAGTATCAAATTGGTAGCCTTTTCTCTTCAAAGTCTGATCAGCAGCATGGGCTTCCTGAATCCCTTTTTTACTCCAGGGAGCATCAAACCAGCCGCAAAGTTTGTTTTCTTTGTTCCAAGCTGTTTCACTATGCTTAACCATAATAATTTTGTATAACAATTCCGTATCCAAGCCGGTTATTACAATTGTTAGGATTTGGCTTAAGAACTTTCACTTTCAATGATAACAGAATAGCATCGAGTAATTGAAAAATAAATTCATAAGAACTTGATTGCAATACTGATAGATAAACTAGAAGGAAATCTGGGATTTTGTACCACTTGGAATTGTTTGTGACAGATCAATTTCTTCAAGAATGACTTTCAAGGTATGTTGAGCTCTAGTCAAAACTGATGTATAAGCAGCATTAAATTGGTAGCCTTTTCTCTTCAAAGTCTGATCAGCAGCATGGGCTTTCTGAATCCCTTTTTACTCGAGGGAGCATCAAACCAGCCGAAAAGTTTGTTGTCTTTGTTCCAAGCTGTTTCACTGTACCTAACCATAATAATTTTGTATAACAATTCCGTATCCAAGCCGGTTATTACAATTGTTTTGATTTGGGTTAAGAACTTTCACTTTCAATGAGAACAGAATAGCAACGAGTAATTGAAAAATAAATTCATAAGAACTTGATTGCAATACTGATAGATAAACTAGAAGAAAATCTGGGATTTTGTTTGTAACACTTGGAATTTTTTTTGACAGATCACTATTTGCCCCTTTTCTTGATTTGTCGTCTTCTGATTCACCGTGTATTTCCACATCCTGGGGAGCATCACTATCTAGTGCAACGCTATCATCTTGGTCAGTTTCGATTTCACAAATTTGTCCAGGATCATTTTTAACATCTTGAGGTTTAACAGGTATTCTTCTTCTAACATCCATGACAGCTAGTACTAACTATTAATAGACCATAACAGTTGAAAGATTTGTATGATTCTTGCTCATTTGGGTTTTCCTTTATTAGTAACATCTTCCATAGCTTTGTACACAGTTTCTTAATCACCAAGGAATTGCATACATTTAATCGGTTTCAAATATTCATCAATTTCATCAACGAAAGGTATTCTATTTGGCAAGTTTATTCCCATAATAGCTTCATCAGACAGTTTATCCAAATGTTTGACAATACCTCTTAGTCGCCAAGTCTTCTCAACGGGAAGGCTAGACTGCTCAATTTTTTCAAGAATGACTTTCAAGGTATGTTGAACTCTAGTCAAAACTGATGTATGAGCATTATCAAATTGGTAGCCTTTTTCTCTTCAAAGTCTGATCAGCAGCATGGGCTTCCTGAATCCCTTTTTAACTCGTGGGAGCATCAAACCAGCCGCATCGTTTGTTTTCTTTGTTCCAAGCTGTTTCACCATGCCTAACCATAATAATTTTGTATAACAATTCCGTATCCAAGCCGGTTATTACAGTTGTTATGATTTGGCTTAAGAACTTTCGCTTTCAATGAGAACAGAATAGCAACGAGTAATTGAAAAATAAATTCATAAAAACTTGATTGCAATACTGATAGATTCCAATATTTATCCCATGCTAAGTTCATAACATCACGTCTTCGTTTCGTCAGCTTTTCCGACACAAAAATAAAGCTCTATTTATTTGTCAATATTTCTAGAACTTCTGACATCAAGTCACTATTGGGAGTTTCTTTAACCCGATTGAACGTGAGACTATTGAATCTCGTTTCTTGTTGATACTCGTTCTTGTTCTTAAGTCAAGTCACTATTGGGAGGTTATTTAACCCCATTGAACATGAGACTATTTAATCTTTTTTCTTTTTCATACTCGTTCTTGTTGTTAAATCATTGGATAAAACAACGAATTTCGACTCAAATTCAACAACTAATGCTCGGTGAATGTCGTTCTTTGGTACTGCATAGCTCATTTTTCCATTTGCACTGACAACTTTGCTCCAATTTTGCCCCTCCCCTAAGATATTGACGGAATTACTCCATAGGTCGCAGGTCCCTATAAATTAGAGACGATAAGTAATTTTGAGAAAGCCATGGGAAAGTGGTCACAGTTATGGAAAAATAATGGCAAATTGAAAAGAAATTATGTGCATCCTTACGGTTGGATGTCGACCAATAAGTTTTTCTCCCTAACAGAGTAAATCCGAGTTCTAACTTTTGACAAAATGACTTCTTTCCAGTTTTCCACCGATTTTTAATTAATAATTTTAAGCAAGGAGAAATCCTTGTTAATGAAGAAAGTACAAGAACCTAAATTTATATAGAATCAAACAGTTCGTGGGAACAAACTGTAGTAGGGAGCGACCCGGCTCAATAGTAAACGAAACTCTAAAAAACGGAATTTTGATCCTAAAAGATACATCAAAAGAATCAAATTTTCATGCTGATTTTAAATATATAAGTTTCATCAAATTTAGTCTTTGTCGTCAAAAGTTACAAGCCTGAGAAAATTTGCCTCATTTTGGAAAATAGGGGGAAACACACCCCTAAAAGTCATAGAATCACACCATCGCATTCGGCGTATCAGAGAACCCTATAGCAAAAATTTCAAGCTCCTATCTATATAAATGTGGAATTTCGTATTTTTTGCCAGAAGACAAATCACGGGTGCGTGTTTATTTTTTTTTTTTTTCTGTTCCCCAGGGGTCATCCTATCGACCAAGTGGTCCTAGAATGTCGCAATAGGGCTCATTCTAATGGAAATGAAAAGTTCTAGTGCCCTTTTTAAGTGACCAAAACAAAGGAGGGCACCTAGGCCCCCGCCCACGCTAATTTTTTTCCCAAAGTCAACGGATCAAAATTTTGAGATAGCCATTTTGTTCCGCATAGTCGAAAACCATAATAACTAATTCTTTTGGAATGACTTTACCTCCACAATCCCCAAGGGAGGGGCTGCAAGTTACAAACTTTGACCAGTGTACATACAGTAATAGTTACTGGGAAGTGAACAGACGTTTTCAGGGGAATTTTTTTGGTTTGGGGGGTGGAGTTGAGGGGAGGGGGCCATGTGGTAGGATCATTCCTTGGAGGAATATGTCAAAGGGGAAGAAAAATTCAATGAAAAGGGCGCAGGATTTTCTAGCATTACTATAAAAAAAAACAATGAAAAAATAAACATGAAAACATTTTTTCAATTGAAAGTAAGGAGTAGCACTGAAACTTGAAACGACCAGAGATTATTACGCATATGAGGGGTTCTAAAAATAATTTAGTATAAAGAGCGACGTATTTAGAAGGAGATAAATACCTCGCTCTATTATTTTTTATAATAATATAATTATTTTTATAAAAATACTCGCTCTAATTATTTTTAATAATTTCAATTATTTATTCTACGGCCTTTCTGATTCAGGGTTATTCTTAAAGAATTAGGACAAAACTTACGATTTAGTGTAAAGAACGAGGTATTAACGAGGGCACAAACCCCCTCGTGTACATAATGAAAATATAAGAATATAAAAGTTTGTTACGCAAGTTAATTCTTAAGTTACGTATATTTTTTACTAATAAAAACGTTCGTTAAAAATTAAAAGTTCAACTTACCTTTTTAAGCAACCGAAAAATTGGAGGGCAACTAAGCCTCCTTCCCCACCCCTTATTTCTCAAAATCGTCTGATCAAAACTAAGAGAAAACCATTTAGCCAAAAAAAGAATTAATAAGCAAATTTCATTTTAATAATTTATGTGCGGAGAGCCAAAATCAAACATACATTAATTCAAAAGCTTTCAGAAATTAAATAAAAAAAACTAGTTTTTTTTAACTGAAAGTAAGGAGCGACATTAAAACTTAAAACGAACAGAAATTACTCCATATATGAAATGGGTTGTCCCCTCCGCAATCCCTCGCTCTTTACACTAAAGTTTGACTCTTTGCCACAATTCTACTTTTTAAAACAATTAAAAACCTTAGCGTAAAGAGCGAGGGATTGTGGAGAGGACAACCCATTTCATATACGGAGTAATTTCTGTTCGTTTTAAATTTTAATGTCGCTCCTTACTTTCAGTTAAAAAAACAAGTTTTTTTATTTAATTTTTAAACCAAAGAATCAGATTTTTACAGTGATTTCATATGTATATTTTTATGAGCTTATAATCAAAGTTTAACAAACAGTTTCCGGTTACGAAATATAAGTACGGAGCGACGCGCCTCAATAGTAACTAAAACAGTATGAAATAGAATTTTAATAGCTATCAAATGAACTGAACTTTTATGCTGATTCAGAATATATAAAGCTCATTAAGTTTAATGTTACCCATCAAAGGTTACGGGTAAAAAAGAAATTGCTATATTTTTGGAAAAGGGCCAAAACACCCTCAAAACGTCAAGGAATCCTAATGAAAATCACAGCGTCAGATTTGCAAATCAAAAGATCTTCTGTAGAGGTTTCAAGCTCCCATATACACAAATGTGGAATCTTATATTCTTTTTTACCAAAAGAAAGATCATGGATTCGTTTTTTTCTAGGGGTGATTGTATCAAACCATTGAACTTCAAAGATTTAGAGGGATTATTTGATAGAAAATGAAAAGCTCTACAACTCTTTTTAAGCGGCGGGAAAGGGCATTTAGCCCCCTGCCACGCCCCTTTCTCCCAAAGTTGCCCCATCCAAATTTTGAGATAGTAATTTATTCAACATAGTTGAAGTTTCTAGCAACTATGTCTTTGGTGATAACATGACACTGTAATTTCCAAAATGCACCATTGCTCACTTATAGTATTTACTAATAGGATGTGTACGGACATTTTTTGGGGTGAGGGGATATTCTTCTTGGTTAAATTTATTACGGCAGAAATTTTCGGTGGAGAGGGAAGTTTTTGAGTGTCAACTTTCCAGAAAAAGTTTACCCTGGAAAAAATTGGAATATTAGGAAGGGGGGTAAACCCCCTCATATACAGAATAATTTCGAATCTTTTAGTTGAATTTTATATACTCTAAGTTGAATTTTTTTATGTATCTAACTAGAACATACGTAAGTTAGCATAATTATAACAAAACAAGGAAAACAACATTCAAGGAGGGAAATCCCAATTAAAATATGCCTTAAAATTCTATCAACAAGTGAAAATTGCATCATTTTTATGCAATCCAAAAAAGGGCTATGCCAGTTTTGCCTCTCACTCAGACAATCTGTCTTGGCCTTATCTCCAATTAGCCATGGCTTGATACCAGCAACTTGATTTTACTTCAAAAATCAACAAACTCTGACTCTGAGTACCCATAACGCGATATCTGAAGCCAATATAATAAGAAATTTTTTCCCCAGAAAGGATACATGCTTCTGCCGTCATCTGTCGTCTTGATCTTGGCATCTTATCGTAAAAAATACTGCAACTGTCTTGACAGTGTCCAGGCAAATTTTTTTTAAATTGGATTTCTTTTTTGAAGTTGGTATTCTTTTTTTAGTATTAATTTTTAGTTTTAATAATTAGTTTTAGTATTAATTAGTTTAGTTTTAGTATTAATTAGTTTTTAGTATTAGTTTTTAGTATATAATAATTAGTTTAGTTAATAATTAATTTTAGTATTAATACAAAAAAAGAAGAAATTTCTGTTGGTGTTAAGTTTTAATATGATTCTTTACTTTTAGCAGAAAAAACTTGTTTACTTTATTTAATTTCTGATCGTTTTTTAAACAAACCAAGGAAATCTACCCCTATGTGGTAAATCTTCCCATGAAAAATTTCTATATAAGAAATTCTTCCCACGTAAAATTCTTCCACCGGGGAACTGTCTTTGGACAATTCCATCCTAGCCGTGAATTCTTCCCAGTAAATGTCTTGCTTAGGATTCCACCTGGAAAATACTCCTTAGCATACTTTCATTCGAAGAAAGGCTTGTTTTATTGAATTTCTGATCTTTTTTAAGATAATGGGGGAATTCATCCTGGGTGGAAAATATTTTCAAGAAATCACCTCCCCCTCTCTAAACTGACAGTTTCTCTCGTCTAAAGTTTCCCAATGAAGAATTTCAGCTTAGTCTGAATTCAACGCTTTAGATAAATTTCGAAGACTACCTCTTGTCTTCGAAATTAATCTAAAGCGTGTGAACCATGAAGAAAGTACCTTTTTAGAATCCCTATGACACTTCAGGATGGTGTTATTTAGTAGAATCTATAATAGGGAGATTAATGTAAAAAGTAGCCTTCAATTGGACCCTTAAACAGCCCTCTGTGTTGTTCCAGTGCCCACCAGTGGTTGCTTGTCATCGAGGAAATATTCCGAAAAAAATTCTTCGTTTTTAACTAGAAATCGAGGCGGGAACAGGCCAAATGTTTAACTTAAAATGCATGAATAAGCAATATTAAGACTTTCTCTTTCTTTTTCAGGAAACAAAGTTCTTCTTGGCCCTTGTAGTAAATATTAAACACGCACCCGTGATTTGTCTTCTGGCAAAAAATACAAAATTCCACATTTTTGTAGATAAGAGCTTGAAACTTTTACATTAGGGTTCTCTGATACGCTGAATCTGATGGTGTGATTTTCG
The DNA here is from genome assembly GCF_032884065.1 of Artemia franciscana. Taxonomy (NCBI): domain Eukaryota; kingdom Metazoa; phylum Arthropoda; class Branchiopoda; order Anostraca; family Artemiidae; genus Artemia; species Artemia franciscana. The sequence goes on along the minus strand of NC_088872.1, from coordinate 28,989,485 downwards.
TTAAGATTCTATAACTTTTAGGGGGTGTTTCCCCCTATTTTCTTAAATAAGGCAAATTTTTTCAGGCTCGTAACTTTTGATGGGTAAGACTAACTTGATGAAACTTATATATTTAAAATCAGCATTAAAATGCGATTCTTTTGGTGTAGCTATTGATATCAAAATTCAATTTTTTAGAGTTTTGGTTACTATTGAGCCGGGTCGCTCCTTACTACAGTTCGTTACCACGAACTATTTGATTACCCGACAGCTGAAGCTTTCATAGTTAATCTAAGCAAACTTATATTATTTTTGAAAGGAATACATTGACCAAAGACCAGGAAGATGATAAAATCATTTTAATCCAGTTTTTGCTTAGAAGCTTCCAAGAAATAAAATACCAGTGATCATTTGTCTTTGGCATTAAAAATTACGAAATGCTGTTTATAGTCAACTGATCGCATAAAAAAACAACAACAAATAAACCAAACATATTTTCATATCCACTACAACTTCACAAATACTCTATAACCTTCTCTCTCTAGTGATTCCTGTAAGGCTTTGTAGATCACTAACTGATGTTCAGTAGGTAATTTCAAAAGCTGCGAATAGAAATGTTGAGGAGAAGGAGATCTTATGAAACTGGATATATACACTTTAACAAATGTCGCCATCAAGTACTGACAGTCAAAACGATCCATTATTCCACCATGACCGGGAATAAAGTCACCGAAGTCCTTAATTTTAAAAGCCCTTTTAAAGCCACTGGCGAAAAGTCCACCGAACGGTCCTATGATACTGCTGAAGAGAGCAAAATAGAAGGAGTGGATAACAAATGGGTAGGTTCGTATCACCGGGTAAAATCGCATTTTCATAATTCCACTGAGAAACAAAGGCAGAGTGTAGTCCTCCAATCGAAACAAGTACGAACGCTCACAAGCCGTAGACATCCTTCCTAGATCTTCGTCAAATACGACTGGGCAAACAAAATAATCATACCGACATAAAAGATGGGATATCAAGCAACCAAAAATGACGGTAAAAAAACCACCGCCAATGTAGCCCTCCCAGGTCTTCTTGGGTGAGAGTCTTATAAGAGGAGTCCTTCCAATGAAAAATCCAACCATATAAGCACAAACATCATTGATGATGACCATGGACACGGGGACAATAAACCAGATGAGTCCTTCAAAAATATTTTGGATGATGAAATAGCTTTGGGTCACGACAATAAGGAGAGCAATATGTGTCCAGGCAAAAAGTGAAAACTGCTTCATGTAATACTTTTTTACTAAGGAGAGGACAAACCAAACAAATCCAATTATATAGAGGCTGAAAGAAATGAAGCGATGGTATTTGACCAAGACCCTGAGTGGCTCAGTACGATTAGCAGCAATACCAAAATAATCCACTAGATTTTCGCCATAAAAGAAGTAATTTGAAGCAATGAGAAAGTACCAAGACAGGGATCGGAACCATGGTAATGAATGAATACGATACACAGCATATCCAATATTAATAATTTCAGCAAAACATTTGACTTGTACACACAGTGTCGTAATCATAAGCGCAAGAGGTCCTAAATAAACAACAAAAGCGAAGAACAGAGACATTAGCAGTGTGAATATTCCACGAATCACCCAATTTTGCCATCTTAATGGCAATACTGATAGATAAACTAGAAGAAAATCTGGGGTTTTGTTTGTACCACTTGGAATTGTTTTTGACAGATCACTATTTGCCCCTTTTCTTGATTTGTCGTCTTCTGATTCATCGTGTATTTCCACATCCTGGGCAGCATCACTATCTAGTGCAACTCTATCATCTTGGTCAGTTTCGATTTCACAAATTTGTCCAGGATCATTTTTAACATCTTGAGGGTTAACAGGTATTCTTCTTCTAACATCCATGACAGTTAGTACTAACTATTAATAGACCATAACAGTTAAAATATTTGTATGATTTTTGCTGAGACTTTTCTATTTCTGTTCTAAATTTTTTCAGGACTAAAAAAAAAAACCTTCGTTATTTCCATTCCAAATCGAAGAAATTTTATTCTCTATTTCTGGCCATATAGATGTTTTTGATTCTTCGTTGTTTATATTTGGGATTGTGAATGACAAGTTTATTTCTTGAAAGTTTATAATTTTTGGGCTCATGACGTTTGTACTTGTTGTGATTAAAGGTGTTTGCACAGTTGTCTCTTTAGTAACGAGTCTGTAACCTTGTTTAGTTGTAATTGTTCCAATGTCCTGTAGCAGTATTTCAGTTCAATAACTGGGGTCAATTTTCTCCGTATTGTTGTAACAGGATAGAGTTCCTACCGTCTTTTTTGTTACTGTAAATATCCATAATTCGTTTCTTCAATTAATAAAGGTTTCTCTTTTTGTGCTTCCTAATAGATTCCTTTAGAAAGAGATCTACCATACATGATCCTATTTTTACTTTATATATGGGTAATGTTAGTTGGGAGACTAAGTTTTCAAATGACACTTATTCCTTTAATTCCCGGGCGTTAGCTAGTGCGTTTTTTCTTCTGTTCTGATCAATTAGCAAGGCTAATACGACGTAGGTATGCTCTTCGAATGAATTCGTAAATATGACGTCACTGAAATGAATATATTTTTTTCCAAAATTAAGGCTCTCAACTGATTTTCCCAAACTTCTAACCTATATAGATCGTTATTTTGTTAGGTCAGAAAATACCAGGATGACAATTTTCCCCCAAAAATATATATATAAACAATTATTGCACGTCTAAAGATATACATACATATATATATATATATATATATATATATATATATATATATATATATATATATATATATATATATATATATATATATATATACCAGAAGAAAGATTACTATACATATATTTTTTACCAGAAGAAAGATCATGAATACGTTTTTTTTCCAGGGGTGATCGTATCAAACCAATGATCCCCAAAGATTTAGAGAGTGATTATTTGATCGAAAATAAAAAGTTCTAAAACTCTTTTTCAGCGACGGAAAAGGGCATCTAGCCCTCCTACCACGCCCCTTTTCCCCAAAGTTGCCCGATTCAAATATTGAGATATTCATGTATTCAAAATAGTTGAAATTTCTAGCAACTATGTCTTTGGTGATAATATGACCCCACAGGCAATGGGAGAAACGACAGTAAGTTCCAAAATGTACCACTGTTCACTTATAGTATCTACTATTAAGATGTGTACGGACAATTTTTTGGGTTGGAGGGGGGATATTCTTCTTGGTTGAAACTTGGTTGGATCTTAATGAAATTTGATTTTTGGAAGGATATCATGTCTCAGAGCTCTTATATTAAATCCTAACCGGATCTGGTGAAGGGGGACGGAACCTAAAATATTGGAAAATGCTTAGAGTGGAGGGATCAGGATGAAACTTGGTGGGAAAAATAAGCAATAGTCCTAGATAAGGGATTGACATAACCGGGACGGATCCGCTATCTTTTGGGGATATGAGCGGGGAGGGTTAATTCTTAAAAAAATGAGGTATTTTAACTTATGAAACAGTGATCGTATTTTAATGAAATTTCATATTTAGAAGGACCTCGAATCTCTTATTTTAAATCCCTACCGGATCCAGTGTCATTAGGGGGGGGGGGGGGTAATCTTGGAAAACGCTTAAAGGGGAGAGATAAGGATGAAACTTGGTGGAAAGAATAGGCACAAGTCCAAGATAGGTGACTGACATAACCAGATCCGCTCTCTTTGTTGGAGTTGTTGGGGGGTGGAGTAATTCGAAAAAATTAGAAAAAATGAGTTATTTGTAACTTACGAACAGGTGATCAGATCTTAATGAAATTTAATATCTAGAAGGATCTTGTGCTTTAAAACTCTCATTTAAAATGCCGACCAGATCACGTGACATTGAAGGGAGTTGGTGGGGAAGCCGGAATTCTTGGAAAACGTGAAAATCGAGATATCTTACGAATGGGTGATCGGATCTTAATGAAACTTGATATATAGAAGAATCTTATGTCTCAGATGCTCTATTTTCAATTCGAATTAGATCCAGGGACCTAGAGGGCTGGAGGGGGGAAATAAATCTGGGAAAAAGTTTAGAGTGGAGAGATCGGGATGAAACTTGATGGGAATAATAAGCAAAAGTTAATAATAATACTAAATTGACATAATTGGTATGGATCTGTTCTCTTTGGGAGAGCTGGGGGTTGTGAATTTGGAAACATTGAGGCATTTTTACTTAAGAACGGGGTTACTTAAGTGACGGGTAAACGAAATTTGATATTTAGAAGGAACTCATGTCTCAGAGCTCTTATTTCAAATCCCGACCAGATCTGTTGACATGGGGGGGAGTTGGAGGGGGAAACCGAAATCTTGGAAAACGCTTATAAATGTCGTAGATACGTGATTGACATTACCGGATTGGATCCACTCTCTTTAGGGGAGTTAGGTGATGGGGTTCAGTGCTTTGGCGAGTTTGGTGCTTCTGGACGTGCTAAGACGATGAAAATTGGTAGGCGTGTCAGGGAGCTGTACAAATTGACTTGATAAAGTCCTTTTCCCCGATTCGACCATCTGGGGGGCTGAAGGGAGAGGAAAAATTAGAAAAATTGACGTATTTTTAACTTACGAGTGGGTGATCCGATCTTAATGAATTTTTATATTTAGAAGGACCTCGGGACTCAGAGCTCTGATTTTTCCTTTTAAAGTAATCTATTGATTCGTAGAATTTTGCTCGAGTTCATACCATATGAGGTCTTCGGCTCTTCCCACCTCGTCACAAGTGCCATATGAGTTCGTAGCTCTTGTTCAATTATTGAACAAACGCTAAGTCAATTATTAGCGTCTTTGTTATATTGCCCCCTTCTCTCCCAAGATTATTGCCTATTGGTGCCCATGTCATATTGAGCCCCTCCCCTTAAGATTTTTCTCTAATATCTGCCCTTGACGGAGGAAACTAGGTGCAGCTTGGACGTGGATTATTTGTTCACTTTTCCTTTTATCTAGTTCTTTTTGCACTTAACTATTTTTAATCGGTATTTTTTTCATTTAATAATCATATTCCTATTTATCATATTTATTCCTATATATTCATATTTCAGGTAACTCGTTACGGCCCAAGGCAGGTCAAAGTAGGCCTTTGAGAAAGATCATGGCAGGAAACTTTGGAAAGAAGAGAACTTCAAGCTAGGACTTCGCTACCTGGAACTTTTTTTTTTTCGTTTAACATTGTAATATCGTTACGAGCGGTTGAAATACACTTACAAACCATTTCTTTTACCTAAAGAGACGAAAAATAATATAAGCTTTTAATAAGATATCGTCGCATTCAAAAATTTTAAAGCGACTGCTGATACTATTTCCATGCTAAAAGAGAAAACGTTTTTGTTTCAAACAAAACGTTTTTGTTGTGGCCGCAGGCCGCATTAAATGGAAAAAATTCTTGATCATTGCCTTTGAGCCAAAAGAGAAAACGTTTTTGTTTCAAACAAGACGTTTTTGTTGTGGCCACAGGCCACATTAAATAGAAATAATTCTTGATCATTGCCTTAGACCCGGGACCGAGTTTTCAGGCATTACAAAAAAGGAATCATTAAACTACAAAACTTTAAACTACATTAAAGAAATTCAGGTTTCCTTGACAAGAGAATTTTCTCTAGGCCAGGACCAGCGTTGTTGTCCGACCACCCGTCTCTGGAAATCTTTAACAAACTTAAAAGGAGCACATCTGTTAACTTAAGGCAAGTAAGATGCTCTTCTATGTCCTATATATGAACATTCCTTTTTGAAAAGATTTTCACCCCTTCCACAGTACCATTTTAAAGCAGTCATATTCAGCAACATAATAAGATAATAGCACCAAAACTATATAGAATATATTCAATTCAATTTATTTGTGACCTGTCAACATAACAAAAGATTAATGGTAAAATATATTAATAAATTAAAGAATTAAATAAATTAATGGTATCATAGTTCTCAACATATTTCTAAGGAAAGATGAGTTTAAAAACCATTATAGTGTATATTTTTCCGCTTACAGGGAAAAGGAAACTTTCAACGGAACTCTTTCAATTTTTTTTTTTCACTCCCTAAATATTTTTATTTTAGACTTAGTATACATTGTCTGAAGTGACATCTAAACAAGCTAATGATTATATAAGAAACAGAAAAACCTAGTGATACGAACACATTTGAACTATTTGTTGAACACGTCAAAACCCAAAGAACAGTAACTCTTTCAAACTTTCAAAATAAACGTTTCAAACTTTCAAAATTAATTGGTGATTAATTAATTGGTGATTAAGGGTGACTTCCTTCCAGGAAGTTATGACAATGATAGGCACTAGGATGAAAATTTTGGAGAAAGTTTTTTAAGAGAAGCTTTTCAGGAAGAGTTAAATATTAAACTGGAGAGTTAGAAATTCTACAGTGTAGAACATCGGTGGAATAATTTTAGAAAAAATGTTGGCAAAGTTGCAGATGGTTTTTAAGGTAGGATAGTTGAAAATGCAGCTAGGATAAATAGTTTAGTTGGCTCTGTCTAGTAGGAAAAAAGAGGGCTTTTACAAAAAGTTTCTTAGTGGTAGATCATATTAAAACAAAATGAATTTAAGGAAAGTTGAGAAATCTTGAAAATGTAAACTAAGGAGAAACGGTAGCCAGTTTTTGAGCGAAGGGACACTTCTTAGGCGAGGAAGCATTTGAGATAATAATAAATGAATACAAAAAAATGAATAAGCCTTGTGCACTAATATTGTGGCAAATGATTTTTTCAAACAAATATGGTGGTTGTGAAGTTTGAGCATTAGGAACAGGATTTACGAAAAGGGAAGTAAATAGAAATTTTAGTAAAACTTCAATTAAACCAATCTATCAGAGGTTTCAGAGCTATTATAAAGAGCCATATGGGCTCTTTATCAATGCAATATTATTATTTACTTTTTCCCCAGAGGATCTTCATATCGAAGAAGGGTTGTACAAAATTTAGATGGGGCTCATTCGATTGTAAATCAGAAGTTATACTGTCCTTTTTAAGAGTCATAATTGATCGGAGGGCAACCAATCCCTGGCATCTTTTTTTTTCCAAAAATGTATTCAACAAAAGTTCTGAGATAGCCATTTGGTTCAAAATAGTCTAGAGGTCAAAAAACTGCTTTGACGTTTGACATCCCCTCACACCAAGGCTAAGAGTATTAAGTTATGGAAGTTGCTCATTCTTAATATATAAGGTTTTTAAGAATAGAAGGCTTGTCTGATCCTGGACGTAAAAAAAGCTTAGAGCACTAAGGCGAAATTTTGAAAGGCATGTCAAACACAATCAAAACAAACTATGTTTTTGTTGGATGGGAAAAGGAAGTGCAGCAATGTTTAATGAATGACTTGGAGTTTTATAGGTAGAAACTTTCATGTTATGTTGAGGGGATGTTGAAGAGAGACTGGAAGGCAACCAGTCTCCCAATTCTCCTTGTTCTTTTCAGGTGCTCCCTCTCCTTTAAAATGATCAAATTTTTTTCTTAGTTCTCAATACTTGTAAATTATTCAAAAGATTTAATATCTATTCCTCCATTGATGCCATCCCCCCACCACTCGGGGAAAAGATCTTAAATTTTGCAATTTGTCTTTTGTTTACATGCAGGATTTATCATTAATAAAATAAGATTTGTCCTGGGTGTATCTAAAAAGTTCCGGTGAATGAAGCTTTGGAGAATGCTGAGGGATAGGCTATGCTAAATCAAAATACACTATGTATATTCAGTTCATTAAAATTGAGAATCGTCAACATTATCATAATGGTCTAGGGTTTTAAGTTGGAACTTACGGGGCATGTCGAAGAGGGGAACTTACAGGACATGGCAAAGGGGATGTTGAAAAGTGATTTGAGGGCTGCCAGCCCCCCTTCATACTATTTCTAGTTGTTCTAGCCCCAAAAGATTCAATCATAAATTTGACATAGATGTCTTGTTCAAAATTGTCAAAAGATCAAGTAACTGCCTTTATGTTGACAGAGCTCCTCACAGCTTTGGAAAAAGATGCCGAAGACAATCAATTGATTCTGGGCGTGTTCGGAAAAGTTGAGGGTATTTAGTTAAAACTGTTTGGAATATTGAAAGGAATGTCAAACTGAATAAAAAGATACTATGTGCATCCAGCTTATCAAAAAGGTGTGCCCAATAGGTAAATAACAGCTGAAAATATTCTGTTTATACGCTCTTAGAATGTTGAGAGGAATGTTAAAAAGTGGGTCCGAGGACAATAAGGCTCTTTCCTATTCCTTTTTGGCAGTCCTCCAAAACTTCTGATTAAGATTTGAAGCAACCATTTTGTTCAAAATAGTCAGTAAGTCCAATAGCTATGGCACTGGTGATGACGTGTTTCCTCACAGTCCCTGGGACAAGCCGCCAAAATTAATATTTTGTATTAAAGTAAAACTCTTAGAAAATTTTGAGCAGGATGGCAATCAGAAGGAAAATACACTATGTCCAGGATGGTTTGCAAAATGACGTAACAGAAAATATCTGGAGAACAATTAATGGTATTTAGTTGAAACTTTAAAGGTACCTTGAGAAACGTGTTTTAAGAGGGGTTCATCTGCAACATATAATTTAGGAATTAAATTGAATATCTACTTCGTACTTAAAGGCGCAAAAATTACTACATATAGGATTTTGCCTTCTGTCCCCTTCCCCAACCATAAAAGTTAAAGACCTATCGTGTCATTTGCACCATACCGAAGTTGAATTCTATTAAAAATATTTTCATCTATATTTAAAATATTGAGTAATAGATATAAAAGGCCATTGACTGGCAGAGATAATCTCTCAAGAGATAGTTCATTTGATTGGAAATTCAAAATTCTAGTTCCATTTAACGAGTCAAATGGATTCAGAGGGCAACTACCCCCCTACGCCTATTTTGCCCCAAATACATCTAATAAACATTTTTGAAATAGCCATTTCGTTAAAAATAAGTTCACAGATCATCAAAAACTCTGGGTCGACACAATCCCCAGGGCCAGGGGACAGGAGTCGTAAGTTATGCCCTGGGGGCACATATGGTTCTTATAGAAGGGATGCTCGAATCAATTTCAGAGGGCTCATTTAATTGGAAATGGGAAGTTCTAGTTCACTTTTTAAGAGTCAAAAGAGAACGAAGGGCAACTAAACTCCCAACACGCCCTGTTTTCCCTAAGCCCACTAGATTAAAACTATGAGATATCTATTTAGTTAAAAATAGTTCAAACATCTGGTAATAAGAACTCCAGAGTCGACACAAACCCACAGAGCCCTGGAGCAAGTGTTTTATATTATGTCCCAAGGGCATATAAGGTTCTAATGTAAGGGGGGGGGGGTTCGTATAAGCTGTCGAGGTAGCTCATTGGTGCGAAATTGAAAGTTCAAGTTACATTTTTTATGAGTCAAAAGGGATCAGAGGATATCTACCCCCCTTCCTAACAAACACACACACCCTCTTTTCTGCAAATGCAACCGATCAAAATTTTGAGATTGCCCTTTTTTTAAACAGTCCAACCATCAGATAAAAAAAATCTTCGGGCCCAATATAACCCTCACCCTAGAGCCCGGGGAAGGGGCTGTAACTTATTTTCTGGGGGTATATAAAGTTTTTATGGAAGAAATGTTCGTATAAACATCGGAGGGGACTCCAATGATTAGAAATTGAAAGTTTTAGTTCCCTGATTAAGATTGAAAAGTGATCCAATTGCAACTAGACCTCCCCTCCCCCTCCCGTCAACTCTCTTTTCCCCAAAAGTGTTTTTTATCGTTTTTATAAAAGTGTTTTTATTTATGTTCAATGTTGTAATAAGTAAAAAAATAATTGTAACATAATTTGTAGTACAATATAGTTAAATTTCTAGTATAATTCGGTGCATCCATACTATCTAGGCATATCAAGGTGTTGAGTTGATCCTTCTTTTCATTTCCAGACATAACTTCTTTCCCCTCGCTTGTTCCTAGTCCTAGTAACCTCGTCTTGGTCTTCTTAACTTTAATTTTAAAGCTATTATAGCACTCTGAACTCTACAAACCTCTAAAATTTCATTTATTTTGTCACACTTTCATCTAGGATGGATAAATCATCCATCCTTAATCTAAGTTAGCACCTTAATCGAAGTCTAGGAGTTTTATCTTCTCATTTGATTCTTTTTTCTGCAATTGCCTAAAATGAGCTCCCTAGGGCAAGGTTCATCAAAATGATCCGAATAAATTATGATAGAACGGAAATCTGTAAATCCTGATTTAATTCCAAACAACATCTTACCCGATTTCCTTTTACCGCAGCAATGTTATTCTCATATGCAGCACTAATCATTTTAATAGATTTTTTCTGGTATACCCTAGTAGAATAGGGTGTAAATAATGACGAAGACAACACTGCCTTTCCATAATACAAATACAGAAGAGAGAATAATGAGGACTTTTTTCCCCCAAAACAGTGAACGAACAAAACATATTTGAACATTTCGGCCCTATATTTAAGGACTGTCTTCAGCAAAGAAAATAATAAACAATAACACGCTTACCATAAAGGTTCTTGGTTAAAAATCCATTTTTAAAAATAGCCTAGGCATCATTACTTCTTAACGAAAAGTTCAGGCCATACTGTGTGGTAAAAGCTAACATTTTACAAGCGATAAAGGTTCATTCATTTCACTAACTGTATTTATAAAAAATTGGAATAATTTCATATTGCGATGTTAGCCTTCTCTGCAGCTAATCTTGTACTTCTTTTGGAATTGGGCTTGTTTTTATTGGTTCCTATTTTGTTTTATTTTGAATTAGATTATTTTCTATAATTAATTTTGTGTACATAGGGTTGAGTGTGTATTCACCCAAGTGTCTATTTAGGGATGTGTTATTATTTAAGTTTCGTTTGATTTCGATTGCCTCGCGGACAGTTTGTTTGATTCCTAGGTCATTGCTAATTAGAATGTTTCGTTAAATAAAACATAGTGGTTTAGATTTTCAAAAATATGATTGCTTAAAGCTGAATCGAAAGATATGGAGCTATTTTTAAACTTTAATGCCTTTTCAATACTTTCTTTGCGTTGCTGTAATCTTGTTCCTAAATTTTGGTGGGTTAAACCAATGTCATAATTTCCGCAACTACATGGTATTGGATACACCCCTCTTAAGAAGAGTTTAGAGACATGGTAACACTGAGATGTTTTGAGACTTTGTTACTTTGCTCTGTTTTCGTTGTTGATTTTATTCTTTTACAGAAATATTGGCATTTAAATTTGTGTTTTGGTTTACCTACATTATTAGTAGAATTTGTAATTATTTCTATGCCTTCTGTATCTTTTATTATTTCTGGTATTTCAATTCTGATTTGACCTGGGTTGGCTTGATATCAGTCAGTTTGGCTTGAGATGTGTCTTGGGCCTTATTTATAACATTTGTAATGTCTTCATCTTTTGATTTTCCATCGAAGAAACTGGATAATATCTGTTGGCGCCACAATACCTTGAAAAAATTCATATATTTGTAATATATGAGCGTGCCAGGCTTAATTGAAATCCTGTCTTTATTGCAACCTTTTTCTTAGATAGTGCCACAAACAAAACTTGCTCAAATCCTAATGGCAGCAGTAACAGATTTGGCCTCAATGAGCTGAGACAGTCTCAGCTACAATAAAAAAGTGAAAAAAAAATTGATATAAAAATTCATATTTTACATGCTGGCAAATGGAGGCCAAATGTTGAGTGGGTTTTTATTTCATCTGG
>NC_088872.1:28944314-28977671 GCF_032884065.1 Artemia franciscana | reverse complement strand
TTCGTTTTGAGTTTCAATTACGCTTCAATAGCAAAATATATTTTTTTCGATTTAAGCTTGATTTACATATTCAATTTAAGCGTTATTCGATTTAAGAGTTATTTATTCATTTATATTATTACTCGTTGTATGTTTTTTTTATACGATTTCTGAATTAATTTCTGTTCGTTTTGGGTTTCATTTATTCTTTAATAGTAATTTTTTGTCGTTCAGAGTTTGAATTTTAAAAGGTATTTGTATTTGCTGGTTTTAAGTTCAAAATAGCCTTTACTTTTCTTTGAAACAACTTCTTTTTTGGAAAGTTTTTTTTTAATTCATTGTGTTGCGAGAGCAACACTGGTTTTGTCCCGTTGTTGTTTTTTTTTTTTTTTTTTTTTTAATTTTTTTTTTTTTTTTTTTTTTTCTATGCCGCTGATCTTGACTTATTCGTGGAAACTGGTGAGGGTCTAACCTGTGCGGTTTTTACGGAAAGTGTGGACCTCAGGCTGTATTGATGAATATGACATTACATTTTGGAAAGCTCCGCAGAACACTTGCCTGGGGCCAAAAAGGACAGTTTTTGCTTGTCAACGAGCCAGAGCCTATGATGTGCGAAGTGAAGTAGAGTTATATAGCCTATGTCAGAGAGGAGTATCTGAAGTTGTGCAGTCAAGCTTTCGTTTCATCAAACCATGTTTCTGCTTTCGAGTGGAAAGCTCCGTTCTAACAAGCAAGCAGGCAGGCACCACTTTCAAATTGAAGATAGACTAAAATCTATAAGTGTTAAATATATGCGGCAGTTACCCAGCCCCGCAGCCATTATATCTTCTTTGAGTGATAAATAGAAAAATTTACAGAAGCAAAAAGCGGCAGTTCCCCACGGGTCCGAAAGTACTGCCGTGATTTTGGCTGGGTTTATCACTTGTTTTTTTGGACTTGGGATTGAGGTAGAGAAATGTTATCAGATGTACCTCTTAAACTTTAAAAGTTCTGTCATTGCTAAAGAAATTGGAGCTTATCTTTTGCTCATTTCTAAGTGGCGACGTTAAAAAGTTGGCCTAAGGCAAAAAAAAATCAACTTTTGAACTAAGAATGATAGATTTTTTTCCGACGGCAATCAATAGCACTTGATGAGCTGATCAAAGTATATGTTATCCATTTTTTGGTACAAAAATTCCTTCATGAGATAAACTAGTTTGAAAGTTCCAAGGAATTGACAACTTCAATAGTAGGGTACACACTGAAACCAAAAATAGGCCGATACCAATTGTGAGAAAAGAAGATGACTTATAAGCAACAGTCGGCTGTTAGACCATAATCATCTTCGGTAATAAGGGGTTTACAACTGTGGCTAGTTGGTGTACCTATTATTTGTCTCGAGTGTATTTGATGGTAAGACCGAGTTGGTTCCAGTGGTAAGACATGTAGGGGACTTGTAAGTAATAATCTTCTATTAGGCCAAAATCATCTTTAGTGAAGAGGGGTTTGTAACTTTTGCTAGTTTGTGTAGCCTACCCATACTCACTGTAACGTAGAATTAAGTGTTTAAGCAACGGGTGCAAACGATAACGTAAAACAACGAGGCAGTTTCGTAATAATTAATAGAGTGTCACCTATGGTATTTTGATCCTGAAAAGTTATGAATAGCTTTATAATACCAATTAGATCATATAAGATTCTGTTTTAAGTTTTCATCCGTCACGATGTCTACGATTGATAAGGATAACGTTCAACTGGCTGCAAAGTCAATTTAGTCCCTTCTTTCGGTATTATCGATAGCTTGTGATGAGCTGATAAAAATATGTCATAGTAGTTTCTTCATAATTAGCAGTGTCATTTATGGTATTTTGATCCTGAAAAGTTACAGATAGCCTTATAATACCAACCTTTGGTATAATACCACCAACATAATACCAATTGTATAATATTATATAATACCAATTATATAAGGTACTGTTCTAAGCTTTCATCCGACACGATGTCTACGATTGAAAAGGATAAAGTTCAATTGGCTGCAAAGTCAATTTAGTCCCTTTTTTCGATATTCTTTTGTTATTGTTTTTTTTTTTCAATGGTGAGGAATAGCCTTTGATCATGTGATTGCTGATCGCGTTCTTCTTTGAACATAACGTTTTAAAAGCTTCGATAGGCTGACAACATAAGCGTTTAACCGATAGCAAAGAAACAAAACCAAAGTGTTGCTTTCGCAACAATTTATTTGGTGAAGCCGGACAAAGGCTGCCGCTTCCCGTTGCTCAAGCAACTTTGTTCGTTTTGATTGCAAAAAGTTTCAAGTTTTTAAAAATTCATTATTTCAAAATTAAACTTCTTCTCAACATCAAATGTTCATCAAAGTATCAAAACTAGTATCAAACTAGCAATATGAAAGTAAAAAAAACAAAAAAAGTAAATAAAGTATCACAGGAAACAAAGTATTAAATCAAAAATAAGCAACTTACATAACTTACAGCCCTTGTAGCGTTAATCAAAGTGGCCAGACAAATCACTAGATTCAAGTTTTTAAGTAAACAAAGTGTCAAAGTATTAATAGGCAAATTCTGTAACTCAGAGCCATTTCCCTGTGGCTAGGGAAGCATAGCTATTTGGCCTTTGAACTTTTTTGAGGAAAATGGCAATCTCAAAATTGTGACTTGATGCCATTTGCAAAAGTGGGGCGAAAGCTAGTTGCTCACCGATCATTTTTAACTCTCAAAAAAGGACTAGAAGTTGCAGTTTCAATTGACCACTTTCATTAGTTTCAATCCTTGCCCAACGGGCTATGAGGAATCTCTCAACCCCTAAGTTAAAGTAATTTGGATTTGGACTATTTTGAATAAAATGGCTATTTCAAAGTTTGGATAAGATGCATTTGGTGAGAAATGGCACAAAGGAGGAGGGGAAGCTTGTCACTTTTTGTTCATTTTCGATTCTTAAAAGGGGGATAATAAATTTCAATATCCGATCGCTTTCCATGGAAGCTTTATATGTTAACGATAGGCTGCTAGTGTAACTTAAAGCCCTTTCCCACAGGGCTGGGAAGATTCAAATGCGGAACCGTAGCTGTTTGACTTTTGGACGATTTGAGGAGAATGGCTAACTAAAAATTTTGATCGGAAGCAGGAGTTTTTAGAAAAATACCCAATAAAACATCGAAGGCTTATGGTCATAATGACCTTTAGTTTTCTATTGGATAAAACCTAGTAACAGAAAAAAAATAATGAAAAAACCGAAATAACTTTACATAAGAGATAACATTCACAAGCGGTATCTAGAGCTATCCTCCCATTTGCGCTGCAAACGGTATGATATTAGGAGGTCGAGTTTAATGCTAAAAGGTGGGCGGGGCTCTTTGTGCACAAACTTCACGAATCTTAGTATTTTTTCACTAATCTTTCACCTATTATCACTAATTTTAGTGCAAAACTAAAGAAAATAATAATAATACAACAACGAAGCCTTATTGTCTTTATGACCTTCAGTTTTCTATTGTTTAAAACTTAGTAGCAAAAATACATTAATTTAAAAAATTAAATAACTTTAATCAAGAGATAACCCTTCCCAAGCAGTATTTAGAGCTATTTTTCCATTTGCACTGCAAATGGAAGGATATATAGGGATTCGGTTTAATGCTAGGGGGTCAGCAGGGCTGGCTGTGCACAACCTTTCCATGGTGGCACAGTATTCAATAATATTAGCATAAAACTGAAAAAAAAAACAACAATAAAACATCAAAACCTTATTGCCTGTATGAGTACTGTAGTGACAGAGAAAATTTAATTACAAAAAACTAAAATAACGAACAACTGAACTAAAATAACTAAAAACTAAAAAATAAAAAAACAACTAAACTAAAATAACTAAAAACTAAAAAATAAAAAAACTAAAAACTAAAATAAATAAAAAAACTAAAAATAACTAAAAACTAAAAATTTATTTTAGTTTTAAAATAAAAAAACTAAAAACTAAAATAACATAAGAGATAAAAACTCACAAATAATAGGCTATACAGAGCTATCGTCTTATTTATACTGCAAATGTGAGGATATTAGGGGGTAGGAATTAATGCTAGGGTGTGTGTCATTTGAGTCCAAGGCTTATGCAACCATCTCTTTCATATGCCCCCACAGCGTGAGTTACTGCCCTTTCCCAGACTCTTGGGGGGGGGGGGTATGTTGACGCTGACGATTTAGTTATCGGATCGTTGGACTACTTCAAACAAACTGGCAATCTCAAAATTTTGATCGGATGTATTTAGAAAAAAGGGTGTTTGGTTGGGGTGGGGCGGGGTAAATGCTCTCCGCTCCTTTTTGACTCATAAAAAGGTAACAAGAACTTTCACTTTCCAATCAAATGAACCCCTTCTGAAGTTTACACGACCTCTTCTTGCATAAAACCAGATGTGTCCCGGGCATAACTTAAAACACATGCCTCTGGGCTCTGGGTGTTTGTTTCAACGTTCAAACTTATATTATTTGATGTTTGAACTATTTTCAACAAAATTAATATCTCAAAATTTTTGTCGGACAGTTTAGGGAAAAATAGTGGAGGGGTTGGGGTGGGCTAATTGCCTTTCTATCTCTTTTGACTCTTTAAAAGTGAACTAGAACTTTCAAGTTCCAATTAAATAAGCCTTCTCTGAAGTTTAGACGAGCATCCCTTCGATGAGAACTATATATGCCCCCAGCGCATAACTTACAACGCCTGCCCCCAGGTCCTGGGGGGTTGTGTTGACACCAAAGTTTTGTTAGGTAACCTTTTAACTGTTTTTAACAAAATCAGTCTCTCAAAATATTTAGGTGATACATTTGGGGAAATGCGCCCTATCTCAAGCTTATACAAACATCCCTTCCATAAAAACCCTATATATCCCCAGGGTATAACTTACAACGTCTGCGCCCAGGCCTCGAGGAGTTCTGTCGACACATTAAATTTCATTATCGAATCCTTAAATCATTTTCAACGAAATGGCTATCCAAAATTTTATCTGATGCATTTGGAGAAAATGGGCGGGGGGGGGGAGGCAGCTGCTCTCTGATCACTTCTGATTCTTAAAAAAATGAACTTGAACTTACAATTTCTAATCAAATGAGCCCTCTCTGAAGTTTATGCCAGCATCACTTCCATAAGAATCTTATATTTCCCCAGGGCATAACTTACAAGAACTGCCCCCGGGCTCTGGGGAGTTGTCTTGACCCCGGAGTATTAATCTTTGATTTTTGAACTATTGTAATAAAATGGCTACCTAAATTTTTTATTTGGTATATTTAGGGAAAAAGAGTGTGGGGGAGGGCTAGTTGAGCCCGATCACTTTCGACTCTTAAAATGGGTACTAGAACTCATGATTTCCGATTGATTGTGCCCCCTTTGAAGTTTATACGACGAACCCTAATATGTGAAGTGCCTCTGAGGAAAAATAAATAATAAATATATAATAAAACATTGGAGCCGCATGGCCTTTAATATAGGCAAAGCTATGGCCTGCCTGGGATAAAAAAAAAATTGTTACATAGTTCTTTTTCAGTAAAGCGCAAATAAAAAATCAGGGCTTAGACTTTTACAGTTGGGGAAGAGGGAAGGTGATAGTAGCGAAGAAACTCCTGTTTTTAGTAATTTTTATTCGTTTTAAGTTTGATTTGAAAATTCAATGAAATTTTTGCTCGGTTAAAGATTCATTATTGATCTATTTTTTAAGCAGTTATCTTAACGTTTGCTATGATAGCTGATTTTAACTTTTGTCCGTTTTGGGTTCCATTTATTCCTTAATAGTAATTTCTGGTCGTTATGAATTTGAACTATTATAAGAATTTATATCTTATGGCCATGAATTTAATATGCTCTTTACTTTTCTTTGAAAGGCTTAATTTCATGAAAAGTCTTTTGATTAACTAAATCAAATATTGTTTCGAAATTAGACATTAAGTGGAAAGTAAAGAGCAATTTAAAACTTGAAATAATTTTTATTTATCTTAAAATATATTATAAAGAGATCATTTCTAATTGTACAACGAGATTGTTCAATACACTGGATTGCAGATTTTTCATTAGATTATTAAAAGTGTGATTGTTGAAATAAATCTGTTGATTTTTTTTCAAGTTTAGACATTCATTGAAAAGTAAAGAGCTATATATACTTAAAATCTGTATTTTAAATTTCAAAACATGTTATAAACTATATATTATTGATGATGCAATAAAAAAATCCAATTGACAGGCTAGAAGATACAGACAAAAAATTCCAAATTTAAATTACTATGAACCATAACGTGATTTATCCATCAGAAGATTTTGTAATTGCTTTCTCCAGTTTATCTTTACTTACGGAGAAACAACAAGATCGTTCAATATAATACAAATAGATTCTGACAGAACAACCTCCAAATTTGAATTATCATCAACCAAAAAACTCAAAAAGCCATTGTGTAATTAACTTCTCACATTCGAATGAATTTATCGACATGACACCTTCTGAGATTGCTAAAGGGAGGTGAGTCTAATATTAAATAAAATCGATAGAATTTATGAAGTTTAGAAAATCAGTGATGAATTAAAAGTAATATCATAACTTAAAATGAGCATTTTTAAGCTACATAAAGAAAACAGGACTAAGGAATTTGTTGAAAATCAATAACAAATACTCTCAATTCTGGTATTTTGTATGCATTTTCAATGAAAATTTAAAACAAAGATGTATCTCATCTAGTTTATAATAATTATTGAAAAATATTAATATAATTGTTGATCAGCACTGAACCCTATATGGATATCACAATTTTTCCATTAAATAGAGCTTATAATGTCATATCATTTATGAACCAAAAGGTTCTAACACTATCAAATAAGTTGAAAGATTTACACTAACCAGACTATTTGTTGCTATAATTTAGTTAATTGTGACCTAACAGGTTAAAGAAAATTTATAATTGACTAATCAGTAATCTTGTTATCTCAAGGTTCAAGTCAAACCAGTTAAATAAGTATTCTAGCCAATATGTATCTTAGCCAATTCTAAGACACAGGAATTTTGTTTGTAAAAAAAAAAAATCAAAATAGTAATTCCAGGGGAACTAAGGCTCCTGGGGCAAGTTCTTTCGTACAAAATGTGGTTGCTCTTGATTGAGCAACCAATCATATACAGATTGGCTAGGCCCTGTCCCATTTTATCTAAACGTCTTGGCTAATTGGGGAAATATCCTAAGTTCACTCGCTCAGTGTTTGTTCTCACTATTTGTTTACTCCATTGAACCTAATTCAAATACAGATTAGTCATTTGGGAGGGGGAATCCGCTTAATGGTAAGAGTGCCTTCTAACTAAATTAGATCCTGTTCAAGTTAACTTGTTGTTTCTCTTAGGTAAATTTTTTAGTAAACCAGGGAAATCTTGTAAGAAAAAGGGAACAGAAAAATATCCTGAAGATTGACAAGAAAAAGTTAGCACGAGGTACATGAATTACCGTTTCATGCGGTTTTTGGCAGCAAGCAGGGTATGTAGTCCATCTTTAAGAGCGAATTTTCGCATGCCCAAATAATAAGTAAGAAAATATTCGTCCCAAACAATGGTTCGCGAATCGAAATTGAAGATGGCTCTGTCAATGGTATTCATTCGCTGTATTAAGGCACAGGTATTGTCACTTCTTGTGCGCCATTCGTGAGTTGTGTAGAACTGAACGCAATCCACCAATTTCATAGCTTTTCTATGCAAACGTACCATACTAGAAGGGAAAGTCGGGGTAAAATTACTAACGTAAATAGAAAAGCTGAGGCATGTTTTGCTTAGGAGTAAATTAGAAGCAGTTTCTCTTTCCTAACCATCGAAGTGAGGCGCAAATTTCAAAATTCCATTTCTTAGAGTTTTGGCTACTATTTAGCCAAAACTCTAATACTAGTTACTATTGAGCTCCTTACTATAGTTCGTTGCCACAAACAGTTTGATTCTGCAGGCAAAATTTTTCGAATTATTATGTGAGTTCTAAAAGCTAAAACCTTCTTTATATGAGAGTTATTTATTAGGAACTCTAACATTTTATGATTTGGTTTTCTCAAGTAAAGTCTTTTCTAATCTCTTAAGAAATATACAGTACTTAATTGCTTAAACCACCTCTTTAGTTTGTATTTCTGGAATAACCAAACCTTTGTGCAAATTTTCTATTTAAAGCCATATTTTTTAAATTAGCGCTCCTAAAGGCTAGTTTTTCTATACCCTTGCCCCTATAAGCCCGGGTTTCAACTTTGGGTTCCGTATCGGGCTGATTCTTGCGCGCGAGATAATTATTGCCATAATTCACATTTTCAAATAGGAGTGAATTTCTCAGTATGACGTTTCTTCCGGGTAAAGGGCAACAGTTTATACCACCTATAGGTCCCTTTTCCCACTCCACAAGAGACAGGCCATATGGTTTATAATTTAAGAAAGTTCAGAGCTCAAGTAATTCAGATTAATATGGTTTCCCCTTTGTTCACCACCTTAAGTTATATTTACAGCTTGAGAAAGGCTTTTAGAACATGGGAGTGGGAAATACTTCGAGTTCAAAGGCCATCATTAGTTCTTTTTATGTACTACCATGAATTTATAAGGTTAAATAATATCTTGCCTCCTCTACCATTGGGTAAAAGGTCTTCCTTATTCTTCTAATATTTTTAGTTAAAAATATTTTCTCTCCTTTTGACAATTCTATCACAAGAATGACTAATTTTTCAATTATACACGACAGTATTTTAAAAGTATGGTGCCCTGCTTAGTAGAAACACTACATGGTATTTGCAAACTGAGGAGTTGCCCATGGTGCCATGCAAGTAGATATACAGAAATTCCCGTGAAATTCCCTCAGAGGCTACCCTATATTGTTGCCTAAGGTATAGAGCCATAAGGCTTTAGTTAATATCTTAACAAACATTAAATATTAAAAAAAAAATAATAAAGAAATATATGAAATAAATTCAAATATTAGCTCAGTCGATATGCAATAATGATTTTGATAGATGCAACTTTTTTTAGTTTAAATTAAATTAAATTAGAACAACATTAAATATTAATAAAAGAACTGTGGTATAAATTTAAATGTTAGGCCAGTCAAAATAAAAGAATGGTTTTGATGGAAGCAACTTTTCTTTAATTAATATCTTAAAAAACGTTAAAGATTAAAAAATGAAATAAATTTAAATGTCAAACGATTTAAAACAAAAAAGTAACATTGATAGAATAAACTTCCTTTAGTATATATAACATCAGTGTTATACATAAATTAGAAAAGTAGACAATAAATTAAAATATAAAGCCAGTAGAAATAATACAACGATTTTGATAGAAATAAATTTTTAGTTAATACCTTACAACAAAGTTAAACTTTAAGAAAAAACAATAACATACCTTCAATGTACGAACATACCTTCAATGAAAACCTTACATGCCCTGAGGGATAGCTTACAACACTTGCAGCCAGTTGTTGGGAATGTTGTGTTAAGCCGAAATTTTTGTTATATGAAATTTTGTCTATTTTGAATAATATGAATGTCTTAACATTCAATTGGATGCATTTGGGAAAAACAGGCATGGGGGTGGGCTAGTTGCCCTTCAATCACTCTTGACTCTGACGAAGAGATCTATACCTTTGAATTTCTAAACATTTTAGCCCCCCCCTGAAGTTCATAAGAACACCTCTTCCATGAAATGCTTATATGCCCACGAAGCACAAGTTTTAACCCTTACCCCCGGGCTCTAGGATTTGTATTGATCCTGAAGTTTTTTTTTATCTGATCTTTAAAATGTTTTGATCAAATTGACTATCTAAATTTCTTTATCAGATTCATTAGGGAAAGAAGGCTTAGAGGAGATGGGACTCATTGTCCAAGATCTGTTTTGACTGTTAAAAAGTACTATTGAACTTCTGATTTTCAATTATTTGAGCTACCCCCTTAGCATAACTTACTAAGCTTCCCTCTGGAGTTGACCCCAAAGTTTTAGTATCTAATCTATGAGTTATTTTGAGCAAAATTACTATCCCAAAATTTTAATCGAATTTATTTGGGGTAAAGAGAGCATAGGTGGGGTTAGATGACCTCCGATCACTTTTTACTCTTATATATAGAAATAAAACTTCATATTTACAACCAAATGAGCCTCCTCCAATGTTTATACGATATTTTCTCCCATAAGCCCTTATGGTCCCCCTGGGAATAACTACCCTTGACCATGGGCTTTGAGGGGCTGTGCTAACCACATAGATATTATTATATGATGAATGAACTATTTTGAACAAAATAGGCATCTCAAAATTTTGACCAAAGTCATTTAGAGAAAAACGGAGTGGGGAAGTCTAGTTATCTTCTGATGACTTTTGACTTTTAAAAAGAGAGCTGGAACTTCAATTTACAATCAAATGAGCCTTCTCCAAATTTTATACGACCACCCTTCCATAAAAAACCTTTTTTGCACCGGGATACAAATTATAACACTTGCCCGCAGGGTCTGGGGGGGCTATGTCCACCCCTTAGCTTTGCTGTATGATCTTTGGTCTATTTTAATTAAAATGACTATATCGAAAGTTCTACCAAATGCCCTTATAAAAAAAGACCGGGGGGCTAGTTGCCCTCCGACCACTTTACACTATTAAAATATAAATTTCCATTTCTAGCAATTCCAGCCCACTCTGATGTTTACACTAACACCTCTTCGATGAAAATCCTTATATGCCCCCGAGTTATAAGCAACAATTCTTTTTCCGGGCTCTGGGGGGTTGTTTCGCACCCAATGTTTTGTTATCTGATAGATGGACAAAAATAGGCAACAAAATAGGTGTCGCAAAATTTTGATCGTTTTAATTTGGGGAAAACAAGACATCAAGAAGAGTTAAATTCTCTCTGATCCCTTTTGAATAAAAAAAAAAAAAAAACTAGAGCTTTCAATTTCCAATCAATTGAGTCCTCTCTGAAGCTTTTTCAACAACTTCTTTAGAAAAAACCTTTTCTACCCCCAAGGCACGACTTGCAACACTTGCCTCCAGGCTCTAAAAGGTTTTTTTGACCCCAAAGTTTTTGTTATCTGATCTTTGAACTGTTTTGAACTATATGGCTAGCTCATAGTCTTGACCAGGTGGATTTGGGGAACAGCCTTTTGGGGGCACTTGCCCTCCGATAATTAAATGAATGAATGAATGTATTTTATAATTCACCAATAACACAAATGCATGGCGATGGAGTATCAAAACAAAGAAAAAAAGAAAAAGAAAGACACATTCAAAAATAGGAATAAATATATACAAAATAAAACACAAATAAACTAGACTTTTCAAAAAAGTAAACCTACTTTTTAAATCTGAGATGGCAGTGTTGAATTACTATACACCATCGGTGACGTAATTGCGCCCTGTTTAATACTTAAATACACAGGGATATCAACCGGGACGATTGACCCCTCAATTTTTAGGCGCACCTCTAGGTGACGATACATAGAAAAAAGCGGAAAGACAAAATCAATAGCAACCCCACGCCTAATCAGCTCCAACATCCCTTGTGAATGAATTAATGAAGCACGTGCATTAGTAATATCATACGCGCTAACAATCAAAATTCCTCTTTTCCCAACAGAATCTACCAATACAGAATACAAAGAGATCTCAATACCTGGAAGCACCCAAGCCCCCGCTAAATACCGAACTGGAAGTTTGGAATTGTTGACTCTTAAAAAGACCACTAGAATTTCCAATCTCCAACAAAATGAGATTACTTACAACATTTGCCCTCAAAGCTTTTATCTGACCTCAAAGCTTTTCTCTGAAACAAAAGCATAGGAGGGGGGATTGGATGCCCACCAATCGCTTTTGACTCCTAAAAATTCACTAGAACTTTCTGTTCCAAATCGAATGACCCCCTTACAAAGTTTGTATGAAGTGGCTTTTGAAGTATATGATGTATTTCAAAGTATATGAAGTTTATATGAAGTGGACCCTTCTATATGAAGTTGCTCTGGTAATAAATTGCCGATAATAAATATCGGCAATGCTATAGCTTTATCTCCGATGTTATATTTACTTTAATTTAGCTTTTACTTATTTTTTCCCTTTTGATAAAAGCTCAAGGACGTGGTGATAAAACATTCAAATTTTTTATTAGTTAAAGTTTGTTGTTGTTGATTTTTTATTGTTCCAATGTTAAATTTAGACTATAACCCCTTTTCTTTCTTAAATTTAGAAGCCTATTTTAAGATTCATCCACTTGTGGCAAACTTTAAAAGGAATTTAGTGAGATTGTTGGTCACTACTGGTTAAAAAATAAAGTTAACTAGGAAAATCAGAAGAAAAAAATGGACAGCCACAGGTTTGTTACACAAGGGAAACAGAAGTTAACGCAAAAAGTATAAATAAAAAAAGGTAACAAAAAAAGATAATGAGAGGAAAAATAAATTGGAGATCCTGAATTTTCTCATTAGATATATTTAACAGCTAACGCTATAATAAAGCACAAATCTATCGAAATAAGTAAGCAAAACTTACAATGGTTTCTTGCCACAAATATGAAAAGCACCGTCTAGCAAATACGCAGGACCAATCTGACGGAAGAACTGATCTACACGATGATGGAAGATATTATCCTTGAAGCTTACTCTAGGCAGCCACACAGCCTTACTAAGAGGATATTCATACATTAAAGGATACATAGCGTTTCTTAGCATGTCCCAGGTAACTGGATTTAAACCAGTAGATGCTAAAAATACGGTTGGAATGGTGTGTTGTCTTCTGCAAATGAAATAAGCATATAATAGAGCATAAGGGAGCTACAGAAAAATTTAAGCTCTAATGTAATTCTATAATTGTAACTGGGAAAATATTTAACAGCTCATAAGGTAGTATTTTCTTTAAGCTCAAAATACATCTAGTCAAAAAATAATTTGAAATTTTTAAGAAGATGTTCTGTTAAATGGAATTAGCACGCTCATCGATTGATTTCTATATATATTTTTCAAGCTTCTCTGCTAAGCATTAATAGTCTTCACATGTTTCATTTTATTTTCTATTGTTTTATAGGCTTTAATCTACTAATGCTAAGAATTACAGTGGGTTGAATGATGATGGGTTGTCATCTTTGTCTAATAAAATTATTAAGATAACATCCCAACATACTTCAAAAGGAGAAACTAAGAGGGCGATTGTAGCAAAAGAAAATAAAGTATCAAAGTGAAAATGAAAAATAAAACAGAAATTAACACGAAAGTAAAAGTAGAAGGTCTTAGGTCACGTTCTGACAGAAATTTTAGTTCGTAAGCCTGCAACTAAGAGCGTTTGTAGCACTTGTGTCATTAGTGTCTGTTTTATCTTTTCTCTCACTGGCGCTAACGCATATTTTCTTGTTTCTATGGGAAATATGACACTATTTTTCTATTTCTTTTGGAAATACAGATATTCATTTTCAGACCCATAGTTTAATATCTTTATGGCATTTTAGGGCAAATCTATTGAAGAATAGATGTTCCTTCATGGCATTTTCTCCGATTAACATGTACACGTTAAATACTTAGTCTTGTCTTTCCATAGCCAATAAATTACATTTAGAATATAAACAGAATATCATATTGTCCAATAATGTGCACCCCATTTGTGTAGAAAACTCAAAAATGAGTCCCAAAAATGCCAAAGTGTCCGTATACCTGTGACTAAAAATAAAACTCTTGAAAAAGATAAGAATAAAAGCCAAAACCAAAAGGAAACACAACCTGAACATTAAGAAATGCAATAGGACAAACAATAATTTTTGCCTGTGAAACGTAGTATAATAAAATTTCCTTAGACCTCTGCTGTACTTACCTTAGGTTTAAATTGTATGAATCGTGTCACCTGAGAGTTCAAAACACCAGACGTCATTGTGGAGAAGATATCTCCACAGATTGTAGATTGTGTAAGATTGTTGAAGAAGATATCTGTGCAAAATGGAATGCTAAAACGTTTTCCGAGCACTAGGTCGCGCATGTTTCAAACAGTTCGTGGTAACGAACTGTAGTAAGGAGCGACCCGGCTCAATAGTAACCAAAACTCTAAAAAATTGAATTTTGATACCAATAGCTATATCAAAAGAATCGCATTTTAATGCTGGTTTTAAATATATAAGTTTCATCAAGTCTAGTCTTACCCATCAAAAGTTACGAGCCTGAGAAAATTTGCGTTATTTTAGAAAATAGAGGGAAACACCCCCTAAAAGTCATAGGATCTTAACGAAAATCACACCATCAGATTCAGCGTATCAGAGAACCCTATTGTAGAAGTTTCGAGCTCCTATCTACAAAAATGTGGAATTTTGCATTTTTTGCCAGAAGGCAGATCACGGATGTGTGTTTATTTGTTTTTTTGTTGTTTTTTTTTCCCCAGGGGTGATCGCATCGACCCAGTTGTCCTAGAATGTTGCAAGAGGGCTTATTCTAACGGAAATGAAAAGTTCTAGTGCCCTTTTTAAGTGACCAAAAAAATTGGAGGGCACCTAGGCCCCCTCCCACGCTAATTATTTTCCCAAAGTCAACGGATCAAAATTCTGAGATAGCCATTTTATTCAGCGTAGTAAAAAAACCTTATAACTATGTCTTTGGGGACGACTTACTCCCCCACAGTCCCCGTGGGAGGGGCAACAAGTTACAAACTTTGACCTGTGCTTACATATAGTAATGGTTATTGGGAAGTATACAGGCGTTTTCAGGAGGATTTTTTTGGTTGGGGGAGGGGTTGAGAAGAGGGGGATATGCTGGGGGAACTTTCCATCGAGAATTTGTCATGGGAGAAGAAAACTTCCATGAAGGGAGAGCAGGATTTACTAGCATTATTTAAAAAAAAAAATTAAAAAATAAATGTGAAAAAACTTTTTCAGCTGGAAGTAAGGAACAGCAATAAAACTTAAAACAAACAGAAATTATTACCCATATAAGGGGCTCACCTCCTTATGATACCTAGCTCTTTACGCTAAAGTATTTTTAGTAATTTCAACTATTTATTCTACGGCTTTTGTGATTCAGGGGTCATTCTTAATGAATTGGGATAAAATTTAAGCTTTAGTGTAAAGAGCGAGGTACTGACGATGGGGCGAATCCCCTCATATATGTAATAAAAACATGAGAATACAAAAGTTCTTTACGTAAGCTAATTTATAAGTTACGTAAATCTTTTAACAATAAAAAGATTCGTAAAAAATTAAAAGTTCTAGTTGCCTTTTTAATTAACCAAAAAATCGGAGGGCAACTAGGCTTCGCCCCCGCTCTTTTTTTCTCAAAATCATTCGATCAAAATTATGAGAAAGCCATTTAGCCCCCCCCCCAAAAAAATGCAAATTTCGTTTTGATTATTCCTCTGCGGAGAGCCAAAATCAAAACATGCATTGATTCAAAAACGTTCAGAAATTAAATAAAAAAAAACGGTTTTTTTTAACTGAAAGTAAGGAGCGACATTAAAACTTAAAACGCACAGAAATTACTTCGTATATGAAAGAGGCTGCTTCCTCATCAACGCCCCGCTCTTTACGCTAAAGTTTTTTACTGTTTTAAAAAGAAGAATTGAGAGAAAGAGTCAAACTTTAGCGTAAAGAGAGGGGCGTTGATGAGGAAGCAGCCTTCTTCATATACGAAGTAATTTCTGTGCGTTTTAAGTTTTAATGTCGCTCCTTACTTTCAGTTAAAAAAACCCGTTTTTTTTTATTTAATAAACTACAGGAACTGCCAAGATGACTGCAGCATGATATTTTAAAATTGAGGTAGATTTATTGCGACGTGCCATCTTGGAAAGAAAAGTCACGGTTTTGAGTCACGAGTCTAAGAAACATGAAAGTTGAAAATAAAAAAAAGTAGACGAATTAAAGAAGAATGTAAAAAAAAAAATCTTGACTATGAAAGGTAATGTAATACAATTCCCCTAGACCTCCGGTGTACTTATCTTAGGTTCAGAATCATCTATTCTCAATGCATTATCATAAATACTATGTAACACCCCTTAGAAATAGCTAAGAGACGATTGCGCCACACACGCCATGAACAACTTTCAATTTCAAAGCCACATATGGCGTAAATAATTTGGTTCTGGGGTGTATTTTGAAATAAGCTAGGCCCGCGGTCCTGATTAGCTTAGCTTTCAATTGTCCCAGGCATACCACCTGTGATGTCATATCATACACCTTAAGAGTGTAGAATATCCACGTGTACATATCTGTGCTTGATGGTTGATATCCACTCCTAGAAAGAAAAGCAGTAAAATCACACCCTTATATGTGTATTTGATTTGATAATAGTCTGTTTATTTTCCCAAAGTATTGGATTTGCCGTCGAAAGAAAAGACTAAGGATTTGCCGCATTATTGTTAGTCAGAGAAAATGCCATGAAGAATTTCTTTAATACGCTAGCCCTAAAATGCCTAAGAAGCAATAAGTCCAGGGTCTGAAAATAAATATCGGTGCTTCCCATAGAAGCAAGAAAATAGTTTCATATTCCCCATAGAAATAAAAAAAAATGTGTTAGCGTCCCTCAGAAACAAGGAAAAACAGACACTAGAAGGACTAGCGCCATGAATGGTCTTGGCAGTAGAAATGGGAATTAGAATTTCTCTGCGGGAATGATCAAAGGACCTTTAGTACTCTTAAATTACCACAATTCTGTTAGTGTTGCCCCCTCCCCTCCTTCATTTCAAGTAAGGGTTATTCTTAGAGAAAAACTAAATGGATGGCTAAAATTATATGTTTTAGATTCCATAGGTAATTAGATATTCCATTTATTTAAAATTAATTGAATGAAAGACAATACAATATTCATCTTAAAAGAGAAAAAAAAAAAATTTATTTCTTTCGACCCGATGCTGTATCTTTTCTTATTGTGTTTAATCGTATTTTAGCATCAATTCGGGAGCGTTTTAAATTTGTTTAAGATTTAACTGTCTTATCACTACGACTAAACCCTCCGACTACCGAAGAGTCTGACTTAACAAAAATTTTCAATGATCTAAAAGCTGAATTAGGAGAGTTAAAACAGACGGTCAGTGAACCTAGAAACTCTTATAAGAGCATTTCCTTCCTAAATGTCGACAGCTACTCTTCTCTTACTTCCTGCTTACTGCCTTACTCTACCTTACCTTACTTACCTTACTTACTCTACCTTACTTACTGCCGACAAAGAAAACTGTTAAAATACTTCTTTTGGACGAATATGTAAGATGATCTCACACATTAAATATCTGACTAAAAAGGCACCATACTCTTACATTCATTTTCCAACCTGAAGAGATTTAGTATAACAACTGAGGTTTAAAAGTCTTTCTATTGTAGTTATATTAGACTTTCTATTGAGTATGCATGCCCAGATTAGCCTCCGTGTTTGACGAAAGATCAGTCAGATAGACTTGAGACGATACAAAAAATAAATTTAACAAGAGCTAAGAGCTCATATGGCACTTGTGACAAGGCATGAAATGCTAAGAACCAAGAAATCATATCTCTAATGAAGAGCTAAGAGCCAAGAGATCAGAGCTCTAACAAAATTCTATGAATCAATAGATTGATTTAAAAGGAAAATAAGAGGCTTAATGCCGGTCAGGATTTAAAATAAGAGCTCTGAGTCACGATGTCCTTCTGAATATCCAAATTCATGAAGATCCGATCACCCACTCGTATGTTATAAATACCTAATTTTTCTAATTTATCTTCTCCCTTTAGCCCCCCAGATGGTCAAATCTGGGAAAACGACTTTATCAAGTCAATTTGTGTAGCTCCCTGACACGCCTACCAATTTTCATCGTCCTAGTACGTCCAGAAGCACCAAACTCGCCAAATCACTGAACCCCTCCCCCCAGCTCCCCCAAAGAGAGCGAATCCAGTACGGTTCCGTCAATCACACATCAAGGACGATTTGCTTATTCTATCCACCAAGCTTCATCCTGATTCCTCCACTCAAAGTGTTTTCCAAGCTTCCCCCCCCCAACTCCCCCCAATGTCAAAAGATCTGGTCGGAATTTGAAATAAGAGCTTTGAGACATGAATTCCTTCTAAATATCAAATTTCATTAAGATCTGGTCACCCTTTCGTAAGTTACAAATACCCCCCCCCCCCCCAAATACGCTGGATCCGGTTGACATTTAAAAAAAGAGATCTGAGTTACGAGGTCCTTCTAAATATGAAATTTCATTAAGATCCGATCACTCCTTCGTAAGTTGAAAATACGTCATTTTTTCTAATTTTTCAGAATTAACCCCCCCCCCAATAAAGAAGATCTGTTCCAATTATGTATATCACACATCTAAGACTTCTGCTTATTTTCCCCACTAAGTTTCATCCCGATCCCTCCAATCTAAGCGTTTTCCATGATTTTAAGTTCCCCCACCCCAAACTTCCCCCAATGTCACCAGATCCAGTCGGGATTTTAACATAATTGCTTTGAGACACGATATCCTTCCAAATATCAAATTTCATTGAGATCCAATCACCCGTTCGTAAGTTAAAAATACCTCATTTTTTCTAATTTTTCAGAATTAACCCCTCCCCCAACTACCCCAAAGAGAGCGGATCCGTTCCATTTATGTCAATCATGTATCCAGGACTTGTGCTTATTTTTCCCACCAAACTTCATCCCGATCCCTCCACTCTAAGTGTTTTCCAAGTTTGGGTTCCCAACTCCCAACTCCCCGTC
This sequence comes from Artemia franciscana, assembly GCF_032884065.1. Taxonomy (NCBI): domain Eukaryota; kingdom Metazoa; phylum Arthropoda; class Branchiopoda; order Anostraca; family Artemiidae; genus Artemia; species Artemia franciscana. The sequence continues at coordinate 28,959,061 of NC_088872.1, read as the reverse complement.
AATGTCACCAGATCTGGCCGGGATTTAAAATAAGAGCTCTGAGAAACGATATCCTTCTAAACTTCAAATTTCATTGAAATCCGATCACCCGTTCGTAAGTTAAAAATACCTCATCTTTTTTTAGTTTTTCAGAATTAACCCCCCGCCCCCAACTACCCCATAGAGAGCAGATCTGGTCCGGTTATGTCAGTCACGTATCTTAGACAGGTTTTTATTCTCCCCATCCAGTTTCATCCTTATCTCACCGCTTTAAATATTTTCTAAAGTTTCCGGTTCCCCCCAACTACCCCCCCCCCCAATTACGCTGGATCCCGTTGAGATTTAAAATAAGAGATCTGAGTTACGAGGTTCTTCTAAACATGAAGTTTCATGAAGATCCGATCACTCCTTCGTAAGCTAAAAATAAGTAATTTTTTCTAATTTTTTAGAATTAACCCCCCCCCCCCCAAATAGAGCGGATCCGTTCCAATTATGTATATCACGTATCTAAAACTTCTGCTTATTTTTCCCACCAAGTTTCATCCCGATTCCTCCAATCTAAGCGTTTTCCATCATTTTAGGTTCCCCCATTCCAAAGTTCCTCCAGTGTCACCAGATCCGGTCGGGACTTATAATAATAAATGCTTTGAGACACGATATCCTTCTAAATATCAAATTTCATTGAGATCCCATCACCCGTTCTTAGGCTAAAAATATCTGATTTTTTTTTAGTTTTTCACAATGAACCCCCCCCCCCCAACTACCCCAAAGAGAGCAGATCTGGTCCGGTTATGTCAGTCATGTGTCTTAGACAGGTTTTTATTCTTCCCATCCAGTTTCATCCTGATCTCACCGGTTTAAGTATTTTCTAAGATTTCCAGTTCCCCCCAACTGCCCCCCCCCCAATTACGCTGGATCCGGTTGAGATTTAAAATGAGAGATCTGAGTTACGAGGTCCTTCTAAACATGAAGTTTCATGAAGATCCGATCACTCCTTCGTAAGTTAAAAATAAGTAATTTTTTCTAATTTTTCAAAATTAACCCCCCTTCCCAATAGAGCGGATCCGTTCCAATTATGTAAATCATGTATCTAAGACTTCTGCTTATTTTCCCTACCAAGTTTCATCCCGATTCTTCCAATCTAAGCGTTTTCCATCATTTTAGGTTCCCCCACTCCAAACTTCCCCCAGTGTCATCAGATCCGGTCGGGACTTAAAATAAGAGCTTTGAGACACGATATCCTTCTAAATATCAAATTTCATTGAGATCCGATCACCCGTTCTTAAGCTAAAAATACCTGATTAAAAAAAAAATTTCATAATTAACCCCCCCCCCCAAACTACCCCAAAGAGAGCAGATCCGGTCCGGTTATGTCAGTCAAGTATATTAGACATGTTTTTATTCTTCCCATCCAGTATCATCCTGATCTCACCGCTTTAAGTATTTTCTAAGATTTCCGGCCCCCCCAACTGCCCCCTCCCCCCATTTACACTGGATCCGGTTGAGATTTAAAATAAGAGATCTGAGTTACGAGGTCCTTGTAAATATGAAGTTTCATGAAGATCCGATCACTCCTTCGTAAGTTAAAAATACGTCATTTTTTCTAATTTTTAGAATTACCCCTCCCCCCCCCAATAAAGCTGATCCGTTCCAATTAGGTAAATCACGTATCTAAGACTTCTGCTTATTTTCCCCACCAAGTTTCATCGCGATCCCTCCAATCTAAGCGTTTTCCATCATTTTAGGTTCCCCCACCCCAAACTCCCCCTAATGTTACCAGATCCGGTCGGGACTTAAAATAAGAGCTTTGAGACAAGATATCCTTCTAAATATCAAATTTCATTGAGATCCAATCACCCGTTCGTAAGTTAAAAATACCTCATTTTTTCTAATAGGTTATGTCAATCATGTATCTAGGACTTGTGCTTATTTTTCCAACCAAGTTTCATCCCGATCTCTCCACTCTAAGTGTTTTCCAAGTTTTAAGTTTCCCCCTCTCAACTCACCCCCCCCCCTCAAATGTCACCAGATCCGGTCGGAATTTAAAATGAGAGCTCAGAGACACGATATCCTTCTAAATATCAAATTTCATTGAAATCCGATCACCCGTTCGTAAGTTAGAATTACCTCATTTTTTTTAATTTTTCAGATCTAACCCTCCCCCCAACCACCCTAAAGAGAGCGGATCCGTTCCGGTTATGTCAATCATGTATCTAGGACTTGTACTTTTATTTTTCCCACCAAGTTTCATCCCGATCCCTCCATTCTAAGTGTTTTCCAAGATTCTAGGTTTCCCCCTCCCAACTCCCCCCAATATCACCAGATCCGGTCGGGATTTAAAATAACAGCTCTGAGACACGATATCCTTCCAAACATCAAATTTCATTAAGATTTGATCAACCTTTCGTAAGTTAAAAATACTTCTATTTTTCTATTTTTCCGAATTGACGGGCCCCCCACTCCCCCCCCCAGGTGGTCAAATCGGGAAAACGACTATTTATAATTCAATTTGGTCCGGTCCCTGATACGCCTTCCAAATTTCATCGTCCAAGCTTACCTGGAAGTGCCCAAAGTAGCAAAACCGGGACCGACAGAATTTGCGATTGCTATATGTCACTTGGTCAATACCAAGTGCCATAAAAATTATGCTTGGACACAACTCCTCAACATTTGATGATGACGTGAAACAGCTCAACTTCAATTCGCTTTATATTCATAGAAATAAGTTGACAAATTGATTTTGACTAAGTTGTTTGAATTCCCCAACTCATCTTGGTCTACAAACCAACCTTGCAATCCTCCTTACTGAAGGACTAGACACTAAACTCCGATAAATTAAAAAAAAAATGTCCACACTGAATAACTTGCCCAGCCGTTAGAACTGAGAGATATTACAAATCATTTGTCCCTTATCTTACTCCGTATTTTAATAATATTACATTGACAAATATTTAATGTTTGATACAGTTTATTTCAGGTTTTTGCCTGTGAGTACTTTTGAATGTTCTATATAAGCATATGTCTATTACATATGTTATATATGACATATAGTGTTCTATATGTTCTATATAAGTGCCATTCTAAATAACCAGTCACTATTTTCAGCGTGAAAATTGACTATTGCCATATTAATTTTATATTAATTTCATTTATGACTCATTTTGATTTATTGACGTTGAAGCAGAAAATGTTACTTCAATATTTTTGTGTTGCTATTTATTTGAATATTTTGTTTTTGATCCTTGTTTTGTTTCTTCTTTTTTTTCAGAAATGTCATGCTCATGTTAGCTCCAGCTAACGTGGATATCTTAGTATATCATATAATATAATATATATTATATTTTATAATATCCAACAGTTTGTGGTAATAAACTCTAAGTAGGAACGACTCGGGTCAATAGTAACCGAAACTCTAGAAAACATAATTGTGATATCATCAGAAATATCAAAACATTTGATTATTATGTTGATTCCAAATGGAGAAGATTCAGCAAGTTTTATCTTACCCTTCAAAAGTTAGGACCCTGAGAAAATTTGCCACAGTTTTGAAAAAAGGGGAAACATCCCAAAAAGTCATGGAATCCCAGTGAAAATCATACCAGAAAACTCTAAAGTGGAAGTTTCAAGTGTGTATTTTTTTCCCAGGAGTGATCTTATCAAGCCATTGGTCCTAGACGATCAGGAGAGAGTGCATTTGAACGGTAATTAAAAGTTCTTGTGCTCTTTTAAGATGACCAAAAAGATTGGATAGCTACTAACCCCCATCCCGCACCCGTTTTCCCCAAGGTCGTTCAATGAATATTTTAGATAGTCACTTGTTCAACATAGTTGAAAAATCCAATAGCTCTGCCGTTAGTTTTCCTGCAGCCCATGAGAAAAGGGCTGTAAGTTTAGATTTTGCACATTGCTTGCGCACAGTATTTGCTATTACGAAGGATTCAGACATTTTCCAGGAGGGAAGGCGGAAGGTGGGAATTTTGTGCTTAGGGTGGGTTTCCATGGGATTAATTATCTGTAGAAAGGGGATTTTTTGGGGGTCAAAATTCACTTCTTTAGAGTTTAGGTTACTATTGAGCGTTTTCTAAAATCAGGCTAATTTTGTCAAGTTCACAGCTTTTGATGGATAAATAAAACATAATAAATCTGTTTGTGTTCATAAGCAGTTCATAATTTGGTGTATCTTATGCTATTAACATTCAATTTTGTAGGGTTTTTGTTACTATTGAGCTGAGTCGCTCCTTATTTACAATTTGGCAACCCGAGCTGTTTTAAAACTTGCAAAATATTACTATCATGATAATAAATTGATCTTAAGCTTAATGTAAATACAAAAACATGATTCCAAAAAAAAAAAAAATGGTAAAATATTTCTCTTCAGAAAGTTTCGTCAAAGTAGGTTTTGTAACTTTTTGTAAAATTATCCGTGTTTCATTCTGTTCTGCGTAGTGGACAATGTTGCAGTCAAGATCTAATGGTATTCACTAGTTTTTGTAATTACCTCTATCAAAAAAAATTCTGAAAGTTTAATCAGGATTCAATAGTTTTAATGTTATAATAACATTTCTAAATATAAATTTATTTGCAATGAAGCTCAACACAGACTCAAACTGCCGGGAAAGAAACTCCCGGGATTTTCGAGTGACATCGCTTAATTTATAAATAGTAGTCTTCTACCATTTCAAGTTTTATATCTTCATTTGTAGTAAATGATGCCCACCTTAGGTAATGAACTCGCTCTTTACCTTTCCTGTAAATTTTTTTCTTAGATTATTTCAATTTATATTAAGTTTTTATGCATTAACCAATTTAAAAATTATGTATGTATGTATGTATGTATGTATCAATTTATTGCCCATCATAAACTGAAAATACAAAAATGATGGAGTATAAAGAAAGAGAAGGGAAATAAACAAAAACATTTTTACAAATACAAACAAACCCAAAACAAAGAAGAACTGATGGGGAAACAAAATACAAATAAGGGCAATTATACGTAAGACCAGACACATTAAAAAGCCTGCACCGCAAACATTTCCGCTAGTAAATTCTATTTTGAAGGCCACAGTGCTCAGCTCTTTTAAACTCCCCTGAAGTTTTTCTCTCAACTCACTAATGGCAAGGACTACGACTCCACTTGGATCTTCCTTACGAGAGATGTTGAGAGATGCTGGGAAGGCGAATTCCGTCTATAATAAAAAAGAAGATTGATTCTTAACCCTTAATTGGCAGGGTGATTTAGGCCCTGTCTATTAAATCCCAGCACACAGTGTCTTGTTGATTTGGTACCATCAAATATTGTTAGGAAGCCGATATCACTTGTATTTTTTGGACCAGTTGAGGTCCAAACAAGGGTAAACGAATATCTAGGAATCATTTACAGGTGCATAGATAGAGGACTCTGGGATCTCACAGACCCCACCCTGCAGTTTGTGTCACTTGTTTATGGCTTAGCAGGTAAATTAGGTTTAATTTTATAAGCTTTTTAGAGAACAATTCCTTTTGTTTTAATTTATTTAAAATAATGCCAGGCCAGACCCTTTCAGAATTTAATGCATAGGCATATTTTGAAAAACACCAAGTTGTTTTTTGAAAAACACCAAGAATACTGCAGGCTTATTGGTTCTTGCAAACCAACATACTTCAAGCATATTTTTGGATAAGCAAGTACTTTATAACGAACCTTCTTTTTCTTTATTATAAAATAAACTTGGTGTAAATTTAGCTTATGCAACGCCTTTTCTTGCTCCGTGTACCTGTTTTAATTTGACCTCAACATCTTTTTCAACGACTCGTGGAAAAATCCTGTAGGTTCCCAATTTGGGTAAAATAGGGAAGCTAACAGATGTTTGTTTTAGTATTAGGAAAAAAGATGAAAGCTTGATTGATAAAGAATAAAAATTGTTATTAATGGAAAGAGCATTAGTCTTTTTTAAGCCTTAAACACATATCATAACACAAGGAAAATAAAGGCTGAGAAACAAACAAAGACCTAAATCATGATGAATTCCCCTGCGAAAGTTTACCCGAATTGCCTTTATCTTAAAATAGTAAAAGTGATCTTGATATTTTACAAAAACAAAACTTTGCAAAATAAATTGTTATGTTTTCAAACACAACAAATCACAACAAAGAGTTTTTTGATTTAATAGTCTCTACTGTAATCTTAACAATTTTTTTTATTTGTAACAATTGGATCTCTCCCTAATACCTTAGAAGTCATAATGAGTCTGAAGATGTAAATATTTATACCCAGTTGATGTCAAAGAGAGTCAAGCCTTTTTAGGCCTTCTGTATCTCCTCGGAGAATTCAAGTCAGGCAGTGAGGATTGTGAAGGTTCCTTTGCAGCTGATGGAATTGTCCTGGACATTTTCCGCGCTACGATAAGCCTTATGCGATTCCAGTATTTGGAAAACTGTCTTCAGTTGAATAATAGGCACATACGCCATAAAAGAAATGGACCTCTAGCTCCCATCAATGAAGTTTTTTGACCTCTTAGTCACATACTGCAAAGCATATTACTCACCAGACAAGTACTTAACGATTGATGAAATGCTAGTTGCATTTAGAGGACAGTGCAAATTTAAGATGCACATTCCCTCAAAACCGAACAAAGTATGGAATAAACATTTAGTGCCTAGCTGTCTTTAAGACATTCTGTCTGTCTAATACCTTTGTCTATGATGAAAAGGAAACTCCTATGGTTGAAATCCAGAATGCTTTATTTCCAACGTTAACTGTCATGACCCTTTGATCACTTGAAGGGTTCGAACAGCAACATCACAGCCAACAACTGTTTCCCGACTGTATAGCTTATAGAAATGTTTAAATCCTTGGGAATTATCTACGTAGGCACAGTGAGAAAAAAAAGAGAAATCACACCCATTTCCCCGCTGAACCCAACTCGTCCATCTTCGGGACGAACGTTTCTATCTGAACGTTTTTGAATCAATGCATGTTTTGATTTTGCCTCCCCGCAGAGGAATAATTAAAACAAAATTTGCATATTTATTTTTTTGGCTGAATGGCTTTCTCATAGTTTTGATCGAATGATTCAAAAAAAGGAGCGGAGGAGGAGGCCAAGTTGCCCTCCGATTTTTCGTTTACTTAAAAAGGCAACTAGAACTTTTAATTTTTTATGAATGTTTTCATTAGTAAAAGATATACGTAACTTACAAATTAGCTTACGTAACAAACTTCTGTATTCTCATGTTTTTATTACGTATATGAGGTGGTTCACCCCCTCGTCAGTACCTCGTTCTTTACACTAAAGCTTAAATTTTGTCCCAATTTCTTAAGAATGACCCCTGAATCACAAAAGCTGTAGAATAAATAGTTAAAATTACTAAAAATACTTTAGCGTAAAGAGCGGGGTATTAGGAGGAGATGAGCCCTTCATATGCGTAATAATTTCTATTCGTTTTAAGTTTTAATGCTTCTCCTTACTTTCAGTTGAAAAAACTTTTTCATATTTATTTTTTCATTGTTTTTTTTTTAATAATGCTAGAAAATCCTGCGCTCCCTTCATAAAAATTTTCTTCCCGCATGACAAAATCCTCCAAAGAATGTTCCCCCAACATATCCCCCTCTTCTCAACCCCCCCCCCCAAACCTAAAACTCCCCCTGAAAACGTCTGTACACTTCCAAATAACCATTACTATACGTAAGCACTGGTCATAGTTTGTAACTTGTAGCCCTTCCCATGGGGACTGTGGGGGAGTAAGTCGTCCCCAAAGACATAGTTATAAGGTTTTTTTGATTATGCTGAATAAAATGGCTATCTCATAATTTTGATACGGAGACTTTGGGAAAATAATTGGTGTGGGAGGGGGCCGAAGTGTCCTCCAGTTTTTTTGGTCACTTGAAAAGGGCACTATAACTTTTCATTTCCGTTAGAATGAGCCCTCCTGCAAGATTTTAGGACCACTGGGTCAGTACGGTCACCCCTGGGAAAAAAAACAAAAAAACAAAAAAACAAACAAACAAATAAACACGCATCCGTGATCTGCCTTCTGGCAAAAAATACGAGATTTCACATTTTTATAGATAGGAGCTTGAAACCTTTACATTAGGGTTCACTGATACGCTGAATCTGATAATGTGATTTTCGTTAAGATTATATGACTTTTAGGGGTTGTTTCCCCCTATTTTCTAAAATAAGGCAAACTTTCTAAGGCTCGTAACTTTTGATAAGCAAGACTAAACTTGAGGAAACTTATATATTTAAAATCAGCATTAAAATTCGATTCTTTTGATGTAGCTATTGGTATAAAAATTCCATTTTTTTTTAGTTTTGGTTGCTATTAAGCTGGGTCACTCCTTATTACAGTTCTTTACCACGAACTGTTTGATTCATATACATATTCCCTGTAGAGTCCTAAATTTCTGGAAGAGAGAGCAGCAGACAAAGGTGATTCAATTAGACATTGCTACTTACAGAAAGAATCAATGTACCCATGTTTGTGGCATACCACGTGCCAGGCCTGGCATCGAAATAGGCTACATTCTTTCTTCTTAAAACTAGCATACTGAGATTTAATGCCAAAAAAAAGACCTTAATGGGTCACAACTTTCAGAAAGAATTTGTATTTTTCAGGTAATTGTAATGAACTAATGATGTCACCATAGCATCAAGAGGCTCAAATTGTAAGTGGTTAGGAGACAAAGGTTACGAGAATCAATGTACACAAGCCTGCCATGCAGTTCTTGCCATTATCAGGCCTTGAAATTGGCTGCATTTATCTTTTTGTTTTCTTCTTAAAACTGGCCTATTGACATTTCAAGCCAAAAAAAGACCTTAATGGTCCATAAATTTAAAAAAATAATTTCTATTTTTCCTAAGGTGGTTGAATTGAACCAATGATGGCGGCATAGCATCAAGTGGCTCAAATTGTATAGGGCTAGAAGACAATGGTAACGAGAATCAATGTATACAAGCCTGCCTTGTAGTCTTGCCGTTGTCAGACCTTAAAATTGGTTGTATTTGTTTTTTTTCTCTTAAAACTGGCATATTTACTTTTTAAGTCAATATAAGACGTTAATATGCCATAGATTTAAAAAAGAATTTGTTTTTTTCCCAGGGTGGCTGTATTGAGCCAATGATAGCGCCATAGCATCAAGAGGCTCAAATTGTATGGGTTTAGAAGACAAGGGTAACGAGAATCAATGCATACAAGCCCTCCATGTAGTCTTGCCGGTGCCAGGCGTCGAAAACGGCAACGTTTTTTTTTTATTTTTTTATATTAAAACTTTCGTATTGACATTTCTAGAAGCAGAAATAAGCTAAATAAGCCAAATTTTTTTGGGGAAAACGATAGAAAACCGAAAGAATAAAAAACTAGGATAAAAACAACTAGTAAGAAAACAACACATATTACAATGCAAATATTTTGGTCAAGACCTCTGCTTGATCGTCCTCGGTGCAGACAAATTGGGTGCAGAAAAATCCCCTCCTCAACGACCCGCTCTTTACGCTAAAGTCTTTTATTGTTTTAAAAAGTAGAGTTGTGAGAAAGAGTCAAAGTTTAGCGTAAAGTGCGGGTTGTTGAGGAGGGGACAACCCCTTTCATATATGGAATAATTTCTATTCCTTTCAAGTTTTAATGTTGCTCCTTACTTTCAGTTAAAAAACTTGTTTTTGAGCTAATTTTTAATTTAATCATAAAATTTGGCAATTATCATTCATCTACATTTAAATTCAGCTCAAGAAAAAAATTACTCTTAATGATAAAAATAAATATAAATAAAATCAAATTATGGTTAAGTAGCTAAAAATATTCTAATTGAGTGGAATAGATGTCTTTGAATTATATTTTTTGGAAATGACTAACGCACATTTGAATCTAAATACATAAAATTTACTTATGCTTCAGTGCATCCCAGGCTGAAGTGACCATTAGATTAACAGGGAATTCACCAGGGATCATATCAACAGCCATTTTCGTATGGCAGTACATGGTTTGAAATATTCCAGTCGCAAATCCAGCAATACAACCAGTGGTTCCACCTAGTGAGTCAACCCATCCAGGAAGCGGTTCTTTCCATGATGCACTTACTGAGAAAAAAGATAAGGGATCACTGTAAGTTAAGAAACAATAATAAAACGATATATCAGCCTGTCAAAACAGTTGTTTGGCTGGAAAGACATTTATTTTTCATTGTTAATTTTATCTGCAAAAACAATCTAACTTTATATGTCGTTCCTATGCATCGCTGTAAAATGCAGAAAATAGCAACTAAAACTATTCAACATTTTGAGTCTATTTCAGATATATGATCTATCGTCTTTAAATCATAATGTTTAATATATTCGTCTAGTCTGTTGTACCTGACCTTCTTGGGTTCTCCCAACATTTAAAAGAATTTTTGTCAAATATCTTTACTTCTTCATCATCTTCTTCCGCTATCTTTACAACTTCTTCTTCTTCAGTTATATTTGCTACTTCTTCCTGAAATATTTTTATTTTTTCAGCGTGCTTGACCAGTGGTTTAAAGGAACTGCTACGATGAAAACTATTTTGGCCTTATTTCGAATGCCAAAAAAGCATTCAGTTGTGTAAGCAAGTGCTTAGTAAGAGTGCTTGAAAAGCGCAAGAAATATTTTTCAATATGTCTACTTTCCAAGAAATTTGTATTTTGTGGTAGACCCTCTTTTACATTACCAAAGACGAGAGTTTAATGGTATTGACCTTCTCAGGTTCTCCTAATATTTAAAAGAATTTTTGTCAAATATCTTTACTTCTTCTTCATCTTCTTCTTTTTCAGCTATCTCTATTACTTTTTTTTTAATATATCTTTATTTTTCAGCGTGCTTGTGTAGTGCTTTAGTAGAATTGCTAGAATAAAAACTAATGGTACTTTATGTTTTTTCATAATAAATGGAATTGGTCTATTTTATATAATTAGTCTGTTTCACGTCGGGGTTATTTCTCAAACGAACTGTTTTTTACTAATGTAAGGTACCTTTGGCTGAAATACTTTTAGGATTTCAATTTTAACAAAGTAAAACAAGCCTATCTCTTGTAAAAGATTTGTTTACGCATCTTTCTATTTGAAACAGGGAATCTTTCCTAGCTTCAAAACGAATTGCCTAATGGTCTTCTTACTTGCCCATTGATTCAAATTACTAATTGCCCGTTGGTCCAAATTACTTCAGAAATAGTCGTTTCTTATATTCTCTCCTTTCTGATTATAATGACCACCTGAAAATTAGGACACGACGCATTTTTTTCCGTTGGGATGGGACTTGAGTGGGAACACAGCATGGAAGGGGCCTAGCCATGTTTCTATGACTTTGGCTCTAAAAAAGACAATAGAACTTTTTTTTATGTAACACCTCTCAGAAAATTCAACCATCTCTAACTCAACACGGTTACCCCTAGATTTTCATACTAGAGACTTAATACTTTGGATTGTGGGCATTTGACATTCTTGGACATTATGAGCCTGTGGGTCTAACTATGTGTTTGACTTTGTGGTGTTGTTTGTGCGTGTGTGTGTATTTGACATTGTGTGGCTGTGTGAGCATGTGTTTTCTCTCGGTGTGTTTATGTCCCTCTCCTTGCCTGTGTGTCTGCCTGTGTGTCTGTGCCTCCGTGTTTGACTTTGTGTGGTTGTATGTGAGTTTTTCCGTCTGTGTGGTTTTGTCTCTTTGTCCCTGCCTGTTTGTTTATTTGTAAGTGTGTGTCTTACTATGTGATTGTGCGTGTATATATGTTTTACTTCTTTGTGTTTTTGACTCTCTTTTCGTGCCATTGTGTCTGACTCTGTGTGTGCCTGGGTGTTTACTCTTTGTCTGACTTCGTGTGGTTGCGCGTGTGTGTGTTTGCTTAACCTCTGTGTATTTTCGTCCCTCTCTCCGTGCCTGTGTGCCTGACTGTATGCCTTTTGTATCAGACTTTATTTTTTGTGCGTGTTTTGTCTCTCTCTTTGTTGCTGTGTGTCTCACTATGTGTGTGTGTGCCTGTGCGTCCGAATTTTTGTGGTTGTATGTCTGTGTATGTTTGTTTGTGTGTTTTTCACTCTTTGTCTTTTCATTTCTCTCTCCATGCCTATGTGTTAGAATATTTGTGTGTCTCTGTGTTTGAAACCGTTGCTGTATATTTTTGTGTATTTGTAAGTGGTGACCCGGGTTGGGTGCACCCTTGGCCTAGAGTTTGGTCTGTTTGATCGTTCGATCACGTTACCATTCCCTGGTGCAGGGTATACCGTAGAAGGGTACAACCATACTCTATATTTACGGTATAGTAGTGGTAACCACGAGGCATTCCTTTACAATGCTTGACCTAGAATTTAGCCCATTTGATCGTTCGATCATGTTACCATACCCTGGAGCAGGGTATACCATAAAATGTTACTAACATACTCTATATTTACGGTAGAATGGTGGTAACTACGAGACATTACATTCCAATATATGGCACCAGTGAGGCTTTCCACTCCAATAAGTGGTGCAGCACCATTTCCGCGCCAATATCAGGTAGCAGACACGGTTACCATTCCAATAGCCACAATCAAGGAAGCACCATTGCATGATGCCATGTTTGGCAGGTGATTTTAACGCCAAGGTTGGAAATAACCAAGCTCATTGCCCTGAGGTCACAAAAAACGGAGGTCTCGGCACAAGATACGAAAATGAAGACTACCTGATAGATAGTGCACTGTGAAATTACTTTATCATCGGCAGAACACTTTTTAAGCATAAAGATACCAATAAATAAACATTTTCGTCCCCAGACAAAATGACAAAAAAACAGTTTGACCACATGCTTATAAGCAGAAAATGCGAACAAATCTTAGGGATGCTCGCTAATTCAGAGGGACATATATAAGCTCTGATCATTCACTTATGATAGCAATGATCTAAATTAAGTCAAAATTCCCAAAAGAGAAGATGCTTTTGCCAAAACCACAATTTGACTTTGAAAAACTGTCAGATTGGAACATCAAAAATGAGTTCATCACAGAGCTATCTAAAAGATTTATTCCTACGAGTTCTGAAGTCAATTGAAGAAATAGATGAAGAATTCATGTGAGACAAAATTACGGAAAACTATGATGAAGCTACTAAGCCAGTCCTTAGTTTCAAGAAAAGACTAAAAGATCAATGACTGTCGGATAAAAGGTGGGACTATATTGAAAAATGGAGGCAGGTGAAATTTCTTCTTCTTCCTAACTGCAGTGCCGAGAATCGCGTGTTCATCAATCTGACATACCAATATCACGAATAGATGGTGAAAAAGAGTGCCAGGAAGGACAAACATTGCCCCCTTGAGATGAAAGTGGAACTAATAGAAGAAACTACAAGAAGAGGGGACTTGAAGAATTTATACCGTTTATTCCTAGGGAAACGTCAAATTATGGAAGGCCATGTGTGATATCCGAATAGATGTTTTGCAGCAGATCCTAAAGTTGTAGGCAAAGTCTGGGCAGACCGTTTTCAGACCCTTGTGAACCGTACTCCCCCTTTAGAATCCCCAACGATTCCTCATATGCCGCAACTCAACCTTCCAATTGAGGAAGACTCTGCGGATACCACAGCGATTGGTATGGTGGGGAAACGATTGAAAATGGACGATCCCAAAGTGAAGACAGAATCACAGCAGAAATGCTTAAGACGACTGTCATTCCTTGCTTGACCTTCTGGATCAAGTTCTTCAAGACAAAGTGGGAGTCAGAAAGAGCACCTAAGGATTTTACTAGAAACACCCTATTGACGTTATGTGTGGAGATGACCGATTAGAGATGTTGGTTGAGTTCCGATACCTCGGCAGCATCTTAAAAAAACGGCTCAAATGCAAGGTTGGAACAAGCACACAGGGCATTGAACTGTCTTACACGGCTTAGGAAATCTCAACAGTACACTTTGAGGCTACAGCTACGACTGTTTCCAAGCAATGCTCTATCTGTACTGCCTTATGGATCCGAGACCTGGCACGTTAATCAGCAATATGAAAAAAATACAATCATTCAAAAAAGCCTGCCTAAGAAGAACTCTAAATATAAACTGGGTCCAGAGATTAAGAAATGACTCAATCAGGCAACAGGTCCAACTACCTTTAACAACAAGCATTATCCGTTAACATAGGTGGTATTACCTTTGGAATGTCATCAGGATGGGCAGTAACCTCTTGCCAAATTCCATCTTCTTCTAACAACCAGAAGGGTCAAGAAGACGTGGCCGTTCTAGAGCCTCCAAGATGACTGAAGACTTTTTGTGGATGTCCTGAGTGCTTCTGGAGGCAAGAAATGACTCAATCAGGCAACAGGTCCAACTACCTTTAACAACAAGCATTATCCATTAACATAGGTGGTATTACCTTTGGAATGTCATCAGGATGGGCAGTAACCACTTGCCAAATTCCATCCTCTTCTAACAACCAGAAGGGTCAAGAAGACGTGGCCGTTCTAGAATCTCCAAGATGACTGAAGACTTTTTGTGGATGTCCTGAGTGCTTCTGGTGGCATAGGAGGAACTAAGATCTAAGGTAAGATTAATTTTACTACCATATTATGTCGAAGGACTTATCACACAAAACCAACTTCAGACTTAGTGTTACGTGATACAATCTGATGGATTAAATTTTGCTCGTACCGAAGGGTGTCCAAAGTAGACTCGAGCTAAACATAGAATTTGACCTTGCGTAAAATTAGGTTCCATTATGAAAAAATTAATAAAAACAGGATGAGCAGCTAGTATAATACATTTAACGAATAAAATAATTGACTTTTCGAGGAAAATCTCGCACGTTTGATCAAAGCTGGGTTTCCC
>NC_088872.1:28876814-28936814 GCF_032884065.1 Artemia franciscana | reverse complement strand
TATGTGTGTGTGTGTGTCTATGTGTGTGTGTGTGTGTCTATGTGTGTGTTTGCCTAAGTGTGTGTGTGTGTGTGTCTATGTGTGTTAGCTCTGTTAGCTTAGACACACACACACACATAGACACACACACACACAGACACACACACACACATAGACACACACACACACACACATAGACACACACACACACACATAGACAACGCACACACATATAGACACACACACACACACACACATAGACACACACACACACATAGACACACACATACACACATAGACACACACACACACACAGACACACACACACATAGACACACACACACACACATAGACACACATACACACATAGACACACACACACATAGACACACACACACACATAGACACACACACACACACACATAGACACGCACACACACATAGACACCCACACACATAGACACACACACACACATAGACACGCACACACACATAGAAACACACACACACACATAGACACACACACATAAACACACACACACACACACACACACATAGACACACACACACACACACACACATAGACACACACACTCACATAGACACACACATACATAGACACACACACACACACACAAACACACACACACACATAGACACACACACACACATAGAGACACAAACACACACACACATAGACACAGACACACACATAGACACACACACACATAGACACACACAAACATAGACACACACACACACACACATAGACACACACACACATATAGACACAGACACACACACATAGACACACACACACACACATACATAGACACACACACATACAAAGACACAAACACACACATAGACACACACAAAAATAGACACACACACACACACACAAACACACACACACACATAGACACACACACACACATAGACACACACACACACACACACACATAGACACATACACACACATAGACACACACACACATAGACACACACACACACACACAGAGACACACACACACATAGACACACACACACTCATGGACACACATACACACATAGACACACACACACACACACATAGACACACACACACACCCACATAGACACACACATACACATAGACACACACACACAAATAGACACACACACATATAGACACATACACACACATAGACACAAACACACAAACATAGACACACACACACACACACACATAGACACACATACACACATAGACACACACACCCACATAGACACACACACACACACACCTAGACACACACACACACATAGACACACACACATAGACACACAAACACACACACATAGACACACACACACACACACATAGACACACACACACACACACATAGACACACACACACACACATAGACACAGACACACACACATAGACACACACACATGGACACAAACACACTAAGACACAAACACACACACATAGACACACACACACACACATAGACACACAAACAATCATAGACACACACACACACATAGACACACACGAACACACCTAGACACACACACACACACACATAGACACACACACACATAGACACACACACACACACATAGACACACAAATACACACATAGACACAAACACACACATAGACACAGACACACACACATAGACACACGCACATAGACACAAACACACTAAGACACACACACACACATGGACACGCACACACACATAGACAAACACACACACATATACACACACACATACATAGACACACACACACACATAGACACACATACACACACATAGACACACACAAACACACAAACACTTAGACACACACACACACACACATAGACACACACACACACACATAGACACAAACACACACACATAGACACACACACACATAGACACACACACACACATAGACACACACACATATAGACACACACACACATAGACACACACACTCAGAGAAACACACACACACACATAGACACACACATAGACACACACACACACACACATAGACACACGCACAAACATAGACACACACACACACACATAGACACACGCACACACATAGACACACACACACACATAGACACACACACACACATAGACACACACATACAAAGACACACACACACACATAGACACACAAACACACACACACACACACATAGAAACACACACATAGAGACAAACACACACACATAGACACACACAAACACACATAGACACACACACACACACACACATACACACACACATAGACACACACAAACACACATAGACACACACACGAACATACACACAAACAAATACAACGTAGAGACAATAGGGAAAATTTTTATTTTTTTTTCAAGACAGTGGAAATTATTTCTGTAGATATTTCGGCCCTATGTCCAAGGGCCGTCTTTTGATGGAATCAATTTGATGTAAGTTCTTTTATATATATATATATATATATATATATATATATATATATATATATATATATATATATATATATATATATATATATATATATATATATATATATATATATATATATATATATATATATATATATATATATATATATATATATATATATATATATATATATATATATAGTTTCTCTCTTATTCTTGTATTGTGCTGAAGACGGCCCTTGGACATAGGGCCGAAATATCTACAGAAATAATTTTCACTGTCTTGAAGAGTCCTGGTTGAACTTCGTTGAAGTAAGGATGCTAGGGCTATTTTTAAAAAAGGTTTTAAAAAGTGTTTTTAATTATTCAGTTTTAATCCTCACAATTTGGTGTAAGTTCTTTTATATATATATATATATAGTTTCTCTCTTATTCTTGTATTGTGACGAAGACGGCCCCTGGACATAGGGCCGAAATATCTACAGAAATAATTTCCACTGTCTTGAAAAAATTTTTCCCTATTGTCTCTACGTTGTATTTGTTTGTTACGGAAAGGCAGTGTGGTCTTCGTCTCTATTTTCGAACATAGACACACACACACACATATAGACACACACACACATAGACGCACACACACAGACACTAATAGACACACAAACACACATAGACACACACACACACATAGACATACACACACACACATAGACGCACACACACACATAGACACACACACACACATAGACACAAACACACACACACACATAGACACACACACACACACACACACGTAGACACATACACACACAGAGACACACACACACATAGACACACACACACACATATAGACACACACACACACAGATAGACACACACACACACATAGACACACACACACGCACATAGACACAGACAAACATAGACACACACACACACACATAGACACACACACTCACATAGACACACACACACACATAGACACACACACAAACGCATAGACACACACACATAGACACACACACACATAGACACACACAAACATAGACAAACACACACACAGAAACACAAACATATAGACACAGACACAGACACACACACATAGACACTAACACACACAGACACACACACCCATAGACACACACACACAAAAACGCACACACATGCATATACGCATACACACATAAACACACACATGCTTATACGCATACACACACACAAACACAAACACGCACATACATGCAAATACGTACACACACATACACATGCATATACGCATACACACACACACAAACAAACACGCACACAAACACATACACAAACACACACACAGGCACAGACAAGCAAACACACACACACACACAAACACGCACACACATGCACATACGCATACACACACATAAACACACACACACACTTTTTTTCTTCTTTTTTGTCGTTTGTAATTTTTTTTCAGTTGAGAAAAGCTCCGGATGTGGGGCTGAAATATTCGGATTATTCTTATTTTTTTATTAAAGTGTAGTTTTGTTCTTTGTATTTTATTTTTTGTTCACGGCTTTGTCGAAATTAAAACCTGTTTTCTCTTTCCTTAATTTTTTAGTATTTTTATTTTGTAAAAACAATCTTTGATTCTTTAGGATAAATTTTGGATCCTGTAAAAATAATTTGTGATTGCTAAGGATGTATTTTCATTTCATTAGAATTATTTTTTGTTTTGTAATAAATATTTTGTGTTTTGCAAGAAAAATGTCAGATCTTGTAGAATATATTTTTGTTCTGAAATAATTACTTTTTCTTCGGTAAAAAGTGTTTTTTTTTTATTTTGTAACAATTATTTTGTATATTTTCAACAAGTATTTTGTATTTTTTAATAGCAGTTTGTGATTGTTGATATCAGAGATTATAATCTCTGATATGTTAGGATGTATTTTTGTTTTGTAATTATTATTTTCTCTTTTGTATGAATAAATTGCATATTGTTAGAAGAATTCGTCATTATTTGGATGTATTTTTGTTTTGTAAGAAGGATTTTTTGTTTTGTAACAAGTATTTTGCACTTTATAAGAACAGTTTGTGATTGTTTGTAGGATTATTATGGTTTTTCAAGAATTATTTTTTGTTTAATAAGAGGTGTGTTCCCCAGGGAGAACCTCCAACAGGTACGACTCTAGTTCGGCATTGTGGAGGGAAATGCATGCACGGAGAGGTGTAGCATTAATGGGAGACAGTAACAACGGCATTCAAAGGGGTAAAATTAACCTTGACTGGGCTGCCCACTTAATTGGACAATCTGTCTTGGCTTTTTTCTACAATTGGCCATGACTTTGACTTTTCCCACAACTATTTCTTAAGATGTATTTTCCTTTTCTAAGAATTATTTTTAGCTATATAAGAAGTATTTTTTGTTTTGTAGGAAGAATTTTGTATTTTATAAGAGCAATCTCTGATTTTTTAGGATGTATATTTATGAGTAAGAATTCTTTTTTCTTTTGTAAGAAGCTTTTATTTTGTATTTTGTAAGATGAATTTGTCATGGTCTAGGAATTTTTTTGTAAGAAGTATTTTTTGTTCTGAAATAAGAGTTTGTGGTATCTCAGGATGTATTTTTGTTTTGTAAGAATTGTTTTTTGCTTTGTAAGAAGTATTTTATATTTTTAGGATTAGTTTGTGATAGTTTATGATGTACTTTCCTTTTGTAGCAATTGGTTTTTTGTTTTTAAGAAGTATTTTTTGTTGTGTTATAAGAATATGTGATTTCTTAGGATGTATTTTAGTTTTGTAAGAATTATTTTTTGTAGACTAATATATGTAAAATGAATTCGTGATCTTGTAGGATGTATTGTTTTTTATGAATTATTTTTTGTTTTTTAAGGAGTTTTTTCTTGTAAAAAGTATTTTGAATTTTTTAAGAACATTTTTTTATTGTTTAGGAATTAATTTCGTTTTGTAAGAATTATATTTTGCATTGTAAGAAGATTATTTTGTTAACAATTTTTTTTTTGTAACAACAATATCTGATTTGTTGTAATGAATTTTTGTTTTGTAATCATTATTTTCTGTTTGGAAGAAGTATTTTTTATATTGTAAGAAAAAATTTTGATTTATTAGGATATATTTTGTTTTTTAACAGTTATTTTTTTGTAATCAGTATTTTTTATTTTGTAACAAGTTTTTTTTTTGGAAGAACTTTTTGGGATTTCTTAGGAAATTCCACACCCACTAAAACCAAGAACTCCTTAGATATATAGGGAGATCATTTGCATTTGAAGTTGAATTCCAAATTACTTCTTCTTTCAAAGATAGACAAGATTGTGTAAGTTCCCATTTAGCCAATTTCATCCATAAGATTACAAATATTTTACAAAATTTTTCTGAGAGCATATGCTTCTCATAAATATTATAAAACTTTTAAAATACCTTAGTTGGCAAGATATGGTATGTAAAACACATTAATACACATAACTTATACACAAGATAGCAAGACAGAATAATATACTACACACATGATATTAGTTACATGGCATACAAAGAGCGACAAGCCCTCATTAAGGGGTAGGCCATGACACGTAAAACGGTATCTTGCAAATGCGACGACAAAAAATTATTAAATCATCAATTTATAGAAATAAAGAACAATTATTTGATTATGGAAATTACTATTTTAAAATCCTTCAATGTTTATACAAATCCATAGATCTTTAATCCAGTAGCCTTAGGTAAATATCTCCATGGTAAAAAAAACAACCTTGCATCGGCATGATCAAATTGTTTTCGACGAGTAGAAACAGGTTCTAGCATATTTTATGCTGTTCTACATCAATGTGAAGAGCCTCTTCCGAAATATTTTGCCTATTAAATTAACATATTTGACCCATAATTATGTCAAAATATGTTGACCCTTTTCAAAAATGGAAATTTGGATAAGTCAGGGACATATAAAAAGAATATCGTAGTTGCCCGCTATTTTTTCTCACCAGCCTTACTTTTTTACTCAGCCTTCTGGCCGTCTAATCCTGTGTCTTGTCATTCCTATATTTCCCAACTCCTGATTTTGGCCTTACATCATCCACAAAGTAGTCGTTATAACCTATTGTTTGAACAATTTGTCCTGTTTAAATTCTTCGAATGTAAAAAATCTCCAGCAATATAGTTGAAAACTTTTATTCACTTCTCTTGGGAATTAAAAAATGCAAATATCCTAGAGCTGCTAAATGACACTGATCACAACTATCTCAGACACCTTTAATCTATTTCTATTTCAACTGAATACTATTACTACTACTCTACCTACTGCCACTACTACTAAAGACTCACTGTATTATCGGACTACCTGAGGCCTACCTAGCAATGTCAGCTTCTCCTCAATCTTGAACCATTCAAAGGCTCTCTCTTTACACCCGCCCAGGAAGCTCCAGTTTCTTTTAGATCTTTACATGCGACATATTGTCATCCCAGCAGAGGATGAGCTTCTTTTCCTTTAGCGCTTGACAGTAGGCCAAAAAGAACGATCTTTGGCAATATGTAATCCTTCATCTGTGTTACTTGTCATAGCCTTTTCAGTGTTTCTTTCATTATAGCACTAGAAAACAGAATTGAATCACAGTTTTTGTACAGCTTACTGATTGAAATGCAGTAAGCTGTCCGATATCCGACCAACCGGAAATGGTCTATGTTTTAGAACCATATCCGATTGTTGTACCAAAATATCGGCAAATAACTAATATAGAGAATCATGTAAAATACAAACTGTATAGATGGGAGTAATAGAGGAACAATCAACCTTTTTGTAATAGAATTTGCAGCCTGATCATCCTGCCAATCAAGCATGGATATTAAGTCGTCAACATCACAGAGAGGCTCATAAATTGTTTCATCTAACTCTGATCGTATGGCATTTACATAAGCAGTTGAAACATGTATCAAGACCTGAAACGATTTTCCATGTAAGTATAACCGGAAAGCAATGTGTCGGCAGAAACCCATGCCAAACACAAAATGTAAAAATATACATAAACATAAGAATAAAATAAATAATAATTGACAATAATACAAATGTACACGTTGTACATAATGGAACAAAAATCCAAATCAGAATCGGTATTGATTCTGAGTTCAAAGTGAACACACCTGGATTAAATTGAATATTTTATGAACTTATTAATTCAGTAAGCCCTTTTTAGCTCAAGAATTGTGAACTATTTCAACACTTGGCTATAAGCTTTCATCGAATGAAAACTAGTTCATTATAATTCAAGATTTCGCAATAAATGGTTAAGGATAAAGTGACGTTTAACCTTGACCTGCATAACAGGATTATCAAAAGAACTATTTGTCCCTGAACTGTAGAAAAAAATTATTGAGTTATTATAATCCAATTATTTGAACCGGTTAGCGAGAATCATTTTATTTTACCAGTAAGCAGGCAGAAGAGATTTCAATCTCTTCTTTCTCTGTGCCTGTTACCAGTAGCGACGACAATCCTGTCCTTGTTCGTTCGCCATTGCTGAATTCTGTACAGAGCAAATTGCTAATTGGCGCACAGGATGTCGTGATTAAAAGACATGGAGTGGAGTTTTTTTTACTATAATTCAGTCAAGGTGGCAAAAACGTTATTGTGGCAGCTTTGTACGGGTCATGAGGATTGCCCTATTCGGAAGGGAAATAATGCACTGGTTAGCCATTTCAGCGACATAATTACTCTATTGAAATCTCTTCACGAGACTGACACTGCTGTTCCGACATTCGTCATAACGCTTCCTATGGATGTTTAGTGCTAGATTTACACGCAACCGTTATCGTCTCAAAGGTGCCGGACGCCTTATCTGAACCTCTTAAGCAAAAAGCTGCTATAGACCAAATTACTGGACATGAATTCATACGTAGCGTAAAACCCACTTGTCAATGACAAGTGCTATATCAATATGGACAAGTCTGCTACGGAGGACCTCTGCTCGTCAATAAAGAATGTAATCTCCGGTACTACAACAAAAGTGGTTTCAAAGCGGTTTTTCGCTATATCACTTAATATTCCTACCGACGTTGACATTACGGTACTCGGAAG
This sequence comes from Artemia franciscana, assembly GCF_032884065.1. Lineage (NCBI taxonomy): Eukaryota > Metazoa > Arthropoda > Branchiopoda > Anostraca > Artemiidae > Artemia > Artemia franciscana. The sequence goes on along the minus strand of NC_088872.1, from coordinate 28,928,359 downwards.
CCAACACGGTACCAAAGATGCTAAAAGACTGGTCCTATTTAAGTCTGTGAAACTCGAATTTTTGGATTCTTTTGTTCAATCTACGTTTTTCAAGCATGGCCTCAGGGTGGGCTATGAAATTTTTCCTGTTTACGAGTTTAAGGACCTACCCAAATGCTGTGTTAAATGCCGATCGCTAGACTATCTGCAGAACTCCTGTCCCAGCGTTCTCTCGAAATGTGCTCGCTGTGGAGGGCCACACATATCAACAAAAGATGAGCCATGCATTGCCGATCCCAACTGCGCAAATTGCAGCCAGAAACACCCTTCCTATAGCTTTTCGTATCCTGTTATAAAGAATCGGATAAAGTGCCATTCCACCTTTCAACCATGAGTGCATCAGTCTCATTTATTTCGTTTAATATAAATGGCACCAAAGATAAGGATTTTATTATTGATGAGTTGTACGGTTCTTACGATCTGGTATGTCTCCAGGAGCATTGTATTTTATCGGATTAACGATGTTTCTCAACTACTAAGGTTCTTGCGTCGGTCTTGTAGTGTGCTGCTTCATCTGGGTTCAAATCTTCTCACTGCTTCAAGTTTGAATGTTTTGCGTCGAAGTCAGCATCATACAACGTTCCTAAGTCAAGAAAAAGTTACTGGCGGTCACCCTTCCGGTGGAATAGCCTGTATCTTTAAACGGGTCTTAAAACTTACCTTAAAACTGATATTAAGCGATCTTCTGTGAGAAGTGATTCGCTTTTTGAGTGTCTTCCATCTTACTGCGTTGTGCCAAAATCCCACAATTTTTCATATTTAAATTATTCTGGAAGTGCAAGTGATATTCACCATATTAATTGCTCAACTGGTATTATCTCTTCTTCTGCTTCTGTTCATGTTAACGAGCACGATACTGACGACATGCCAATTTCAGCGACATTTACAATGGATATTGATCTATCGGAAACCAATTGCTCGAGAGAAAATTCGAAGTGGTTTGAAAAAAGCAATTGGAGCAAAGCAAAATGCTGCACTATATCTCTACCTTGACAGCCCTTCTTTCTACCATATATGTTCCATATCATCTTCTTCAGTGCCAGGTACCTACGAATGGTAAAGCCGATATTGACTGTTATTATAACCAGCTTGTGATCTTTATGAAAAGGGCAGAAGAAGCTGCCATACATCGGCAACGTATTCGTAAAAGAACACAAAAACCTATCTGGTCAATGGACCCATGTTTAAAGTTGATAAAAAATAAAGCGAAACTGTGGCTCCAGATATGGAATGAATGTGGTCAGCCAAGTTTTGGGTGTGTGGCTGTTCTCAAACGTAAAACTAGAACCAAATATAAACTTTATCTGAAGTCGGCACGTTACCGCGGTATGGACTTCCCTGTGAGTAGGAAAGATTGGCAAAAAGCGATCAATTCTGACAATTTAAATGATGAAACTATGAGAAGTAACTGCCTTAGACCTTCAGCTTGGTATAAACATTATTCTCTAATTTTTTCAGTGATTAACTATTCACTGCATTCTGTATAAACTCGCCTTCTTATCCCCCTCTTTAGTACAATGCTGTCGCAACGCCATATAGTACCCATATCTTTTTCTTCCGTAATTGATGCTGTGACATGTTTAAAATCTGATTCAATAGATAAGGATGGTATTTCTAAGTTGTATCGATTGAATGCAAACCCCTTATATCTCACTTTCAGCTTCTTTTTCAAATGTGTCTATGTACTTCATACGTACCTGAGAGTTTTCTGTGTGGCACTGTTTCGTCAATTTTAAAAAGGGGAAAGTCACCGACTGATTGTTTCTGCTATCGACCTATTACTTTATTTTGTAATATTAGCAAGGTTTTTGAATATATCCTTCTACTTTTTTGACTAAAAATATTATTGAGGGTGAGAACCAATTTTTTTTTCGATATGGAATGGGTTGTCAGAATGCGCATAAGATTCTGTCTTCTTTACTGGCCGATAATTCTTCCCAGGGAAATTGTCTCTAAATTTGTGCTTTGGATCTTTCAAAAGCGTTTGATAGTTTGAATATATCCTTCTACCTTTTTGACTAAAAATATTATTGAGGGTGAGAACCAATTTTTTTTTCGATATGGAATGGGTTGTCAGAATACGCATAAGATTCTGTCTTCTTTACTGGCCGATAATTCTTCCCAGGGAAATTGTCTCTAAATTTTTGCTTTGGATCTTTCAAAAGCGTTTGATAGTTTGGTAAGAGATAAGATAAGATAAGATATTTATTTCGAAAAAATCACTATCACAAGCCCTCAAAGGGCCGAATTCGGACTTCGGAGTCGACTAATAAAACAAACAAAGCAAAAAACACAAAGCTAATAATAATAAATAATCAAATTATGAGTAAAAAAAATAAATAAAAAAATATATAAGTCAGAAAAAAAGGAAAGGGGACAAAAAAAGTATAATAACACAGAAATGAACAAGAAATAAACATATATATCTACAAATTAAAAGGGACACTTAAAAAAGTCCAAAAACTCACAAAAAAAAGAACGAAGCATAAAACACACGAAAAACACATATGAATTAAAAGGGAAACTAAACCAAAACAGCGGGAGGCAAGCAAATTAGTGTAACGACCTAAAGCACCTCACAAAAAAAGGGGGGGGGGGGGAGGAGAAACTAGTTGGCTATTTTATTTATTTTATCTGTGATGAAGGGGACAAAGGTTTTTTCATATCTGGAAGTAACGCAGCGAATGGGAGACAAAACTGGGATAGGCTCAGAAACAGCTCGAGGCTGTCGTGATCTGGATGGTGAGTGACGTTTGGGGAAAATACTTGCCGTCAGAGGGTTCGTTATTGCATTTTTTGAAAAACGGAGGCACAACGACGACCTCCTTCGCTCAAGGGTTTCCAAACTAGTTTTTTTAGGAGCAGAGAGTAAGGCACCTTGCCTTCTTTGAAAATTATTCGCAAGGCTCTTTTTTGGATTGACTCAATTTTGTCTGATTCTTCACGGGAGATGCCAGGGTGCCAAACTGGACAAGCATATTCAAGATGCGGACGGACAAAACACGTGTACAACCTTAAGGAGTGAGAAGGGGGGACGCTATATTTATTTAGGAGCTTAAGGTGGGCGATAGACACATTAGCTTTATGGATAATATCTTTAACGTGGATATCCCACTTTAAATTTGAAGAAATTGTGACTCCAAGTAATTTAACCGAGGATGCATAAATTTCAGGAGGGATAGGATTAAGAAAACAGGGCGAGGATTTGAGGAAACAAATCGGCATTATCATGGACTTAGAGGGGTTTACGGTCATATCTAGGTCCAAAGCCTCACTTCAAATTTCATTGAGAATACTCATAGGGTCACTTAGTAAATTTCTGAAGCAACTTTCAACAATCGTTAGGTCATCAACAAATTTCCAACGGTCAGGAACTTCCTTCGCAAGGCTGTTAACCATGACTGAAAAAAGGAGGGGGCCTAGGAGAGTTCCTTGGGGTATGCCATTGTAGATAGGGAGAGAATTTGAGTAATGGTTCTGGTATTTAACCACCTGTGATCTATTTGTTAAAAAGGAGGCAACCAATTTTACCAGTAAGGGATCGATATTGAACTCGCTTTCTAGTTTCTCAATTAAAATATTGTGGTTAACAAGGTCAAAGGCTTTCTGAAGGTCAATAGAAATTAAGTTTAGCAAGGAATTAGGTTTTTCGAGGATTTTCCCGATGTGGTCAATAAGAGAAACGAGGTAGTGGGAAGTAGAAGTTGATTTTAGGTTTCCAAATTGTTTCAGGTCAGTAAGAGGTAGGATTTTTTCCTTTAGCAAATCTGCAAGGAATCCTTCATACAATTTTGAAAAAATAGGAGTAAGCGTAATAGGTCGAACGCCATCAAAGCCAGGCTTTCCGTTTTTCTTTTTCAAAGGGGTAATAAAACCCTGTTTCCAAATTGTTGGAATTTGCCCAGACTTAGTAATTTCGTTAAACTATGGTCCATAGTCCGCTTCTTTTTTCTTTGTATAATTTTGGGTTCAATCCCTCTGTTATGCTTCTTAGGTTTTGGTATTCAAATTCTTTTCTTCAATGAAGATCTGCACCAGACACTGTTATAACGGTACGAATAAAAGTTAGGCAGGGTGGTGTTCTGTCCCCTACACTTTTAACGAAAAATTGATTGAAGAAAAAACGGGTTTAATTTCTATAAAGCAGTGAACAAAAATAAAATATATAAACTACACTTTAGCTAACAAAAATAAAAATACTCCGAATATTTCGGCCCCACACCCGGGAGCCTTTCTCAGCGAAAAAAAGAAGAAAATTAAAACCAACAATTTAAGAAATTATAAAAAAATGCCACGAAAAATAAAACACAACAAATAAATATAAACAATAAAAGAAATAAGAAACAAACTCACATTATAAAAAAAAACTCCTGCACTGACGGTAATAACTTTAGAATAAAACTAAAGCAATTGTATATAATGAAACTTTCCTCTGCCACATTCGGTGTATAAATGGGAATCTATTAAAAATGAAAATTATAAATACTTCCAACAATACGAAAACAGGTCACCCAACTCCAAATCCAATCAAAATCTTACAGGTTAATGAAACAAAGTTATGAATTATAAATTGAATGAATTTTTTCATTTGCTATTTTAGCTGCCGTCGGTTGACTTCTTACAGTATTGACCTTGCTTTGACTTTCGTTCGCAAGGTTATTACTTGTTTCGGGACAATTGCGCAAATCAATACTCGCTGAAGTTTTTGACTGGTCTTTAATTAAACTATTATAAATTGAATTCATCTTAAAATCCCCTTCATCTCTATTGATACTAATACCCCATTGATAATCTTTTTTATTTCTATAATTTCTCTGAAACTTTGTAAAAGTCTTACAGACTTATTAACAATTTTTGTCTGATCAAATAAAGTACTGTGGTGAGGAAAATTATAAACATGTTCTGCTATAGTGGATTCAAAAGTTTCAGGTTTTTTATTCTGTCTTAGCGAGCAATCTATCGCAATTTTTCGTAAATGGAAAAGCAGTGTGGTCTAAGAAATTACCTACACCTTTAAGATTTGTATTTCTAGTGTGCTGGCTAAGATTGCAGGTACATACCTTGCTGGTCTTGCGGATGTTTCTTATCTTCTATATGCTAACGACTTGTTTCTGGTTAGCCGTTCCAAAAAGAGTCTTTCCCGAATGGTCTCTATAGTTTCTGATGCTTTCTCTGATATTGGCGTTTCACTTAATATAGATAAATGTGAGTTTCTTCCCTATAGCTGTACTACTGCTACTCCCTTTCAGCGTAATAACTTCACTGTCCCTCTTGTTGATTGTATTCGTTGACTTGATATCTCTATTACTAACAATCTTTCGAGCTTATATCAGCGTACTGTTTGTGATATAAGTAAATAGATTCAGATTGGTTTTGCAAAAATCGTTGCAAACAGAGGGAGTATAATAGACGTGCGCTGGCCTAACTTTATTCTACTTTCTGTGATCATTCTGTCCTTTTATCTTCAGGTTTTCCCCCTTCTTAATCATGGTAATTTAGAAGGAATTTGGATAAATTATTTCAAATTTTGCAAATTTCTTCTGTATCTTCCACCTTGGACTAAAACCGGACTCTTGTTAGAAATTTTCAGTTCCTGATATAACTTTGAAGTTGGATATTCTTCACAGAAAACTCTCCAGTACAGCTTCTGCGCGCAAATCCCCTCACCACCGTCTTATCCGTTTTTTCGTTCATTTTGTGTGTGTATTTTTTTTTCTCTGTGTGTTTTTTTTATTTATTCTTACTCCACTATATTTACTTTATGTATCGTGTGGGTGAGAAATAAATTAAATAAATAAAAATATTAGTGATGTCATATTTCTTAGCACATTTCAAAGCGTAAATAAGTCGTTTTTTCCTAGAGAGGTGTTTTATCGTTTTTAGTGTCTAGGACAAAGGCAAAACTACGCAAAAAAATAGAGCTAAGTATAGGAAACGAAGTGTAATAAGTCTATTTACAATGGCGTAATGGGCAGTTTCAAAATACTTAAAAGAAAAATCTGAAAAGTAACAATTGTCTAAAATAAACAAACTGGACCATCAACTGCGACAAGATCAAGAAGAAGACCTAAAAAATGTAAATTTGCGAAAATAGGTGAAAATGATCAACCTAAACCGTCAAATGTGACATAACTAATCAAATCAGAAGGGTTAGAGATCATTGAAACAATATATGAAGTAATGATAAACAAAAATGAAGAGGAAAAAAATTACGGGTTGATTACTTGAGGAAACGAAAATTGACTAAGACTCAAATAAGCAATAAATAAACAATAATGAAGAAATAAGCAATTAAAAGATCCAATGGAGCAAAAATTACATGGAAACATGGTGAATGTGAAAAACAAAGAAATAAGCGGTTGCAAAACATATGACAACGAGGATCAGAACGAATTGAAAATGAAGTTAAAGACATAGGGATATATGATTATAAGATAAGAAGCAGCGAGAAGAAGGAATTAAGTGGTTATAATATAATTGCCAGCGAAAAATACAAGTGACAGTGAAAACTAAGAGTGAAGAACAAAGACGTCTATGGTTAGCAGACACACGAAAGCGAGTATCAGAACGCGTCAAAAATGAAATTGAAAAACAAAGAATTGTTCTGTTAGAAGACAAGTAGCAGTAAGAATCAGAAAGAGGCAAAAGTATAGGCAAAAGTAGAGGAAAAGTATAAAAACTATAGGATTTTTTTGTAATCTAATTCATCTCTTGTAAGAGATATTACGAGACACAAACCACTATGCCGAAAAATTTGTAGAATGCAAGACGTAAAGGATGCTGTAAATCAACCTCCTGTTTTAATAGGACTGTTTTGGAAAGTTCTTACAACTTTTACTAAATCCTAATTCCGGACTATCTTCTTCCTTTTCACATCTTCTTTCTTTCTCTCTTGACCCAAAACCTTTATCTAGGGGGAAACTTTTAGCATGTCAGCCCTCATTATTTCCGTAGTAAAACAAGTTTTGTATATAGCACAAAATTATGTGTTATCAAAAAATCCGACGAGATTCATAGGGGTATACAATTGGAGTTACCAATCCCCCAAGACGCTATTAAGTGCACCTGGTCACGGTGCAATACTATAGTACACCTTCATGATGCGTAATGGTATAGTACACCTGTTTGTTACATGGTAGAGGTATTTTAGATATATGGTGGTGGAGGTTATGTAGATGCAGCCATGGTTGCACTTATTAAAACAGCAAATAAGGCAATTTCACGGCTTTTCAACGTAAATTATCCAATGACTATCACCAAAGGACGAGATGGTACTTAAAAAATGTGTTGGGTTTGTAAGGGGAAAATTTTTAAGGGTAATGCGGAAACGCTGGTCCGTGACCATAATCATTTAAGTTAACCTATTTTATTGAGAGGGAGTAACTTTCGTGGATTGGCACGTAAATCTTGTAATTTACATGTTAAGCAACAATATTTTCCACTGGTTTAAATGCACAATTCCAAGTATAATTTGAGATTCATTAATAGCGTTGGCATGTTGGCAAAAGGTGAAGTTGTAGATGGTGCATGGTTAGATGGGTTTTTTTCATATAACATCATAACAAAATCATCTGAGAAGTTGCTGCTCTAGGTATTCAAACGGAAATTTTTTAAAATGGTAATATGCGCTTGAATAAAAATCATCTTTTAAGATTCATAGTTTTTCCTCCAAATCCTTAAGCCAATTAACTCAAGTACAAAAAACCGAGAATTTTTTTAATTTTTTCCTTCTTAAATAGTGCTTCCCAAATGATAAAATGTATTATTTATTGACGATTGGGGGCAATTATCCATATGAGTACTACAGTTTCACCTCAAGGCTACGTGGGAAAAATTGTCACCCATCAAAGCGCTTTGTGATTTACTTCACGAGCGTCAACGCACCACTGCTGACTATGAATTCGCGAGAACATTTTGGCCAAAGCAGGGCTTACAAAAGTGGAGGGTTATTATAAATTGAACCTGGAAATTGATTTTCTGATGTTGTTGGATATTCTCTGTAAAAACATGGATAATTTTTTTTTAGGAATTTGAATTGGATTTGGGACATACTTTTTCAACTCCTTATCTGGTAGTGGATTTAATGCTTAAAATCAGCAAAAAAGGTCTTATTACCAACTTGGATCAGCACTTGTAGAGAGGTCAATGAAAGGAAGGTATGTTTTTCATGAACTTCGTATCCTGGAAGCCGATGCGACTGAACAAGGCACCGGTGAAAAGTCAAATAATATCTCACTACTTGGTCGTGTATGATTTACAAATGGCTAGACAATTCTTGTGATCCGAGTTTCTCCGACATTTCTATTGTTGAGGAAAACAGACCGCAGGGATGATTTTTCGAAATTGGTGGTGAAATACCAGTGGAACTTTATGACTTGGTAAAGGATTTTGTTTTCCGATTCATAATCAGACCGGTGCCTAGGGAACAACTCAGTCCCTATAATATTTTTTTGTAGAAAATTGGGATGTTCAATAGAGACCTTGAAAACAAAAACTTATTGCCAAGCTTCACCCGAAATGGAATATTGCTATACACCACGTTCTTTTGTGGTGGATGATAAGAAACGGTATCAACGGTGCTGGAAAACATTAAAAAGATTCAAGTTTGCAAGAGGGTGCCTACACATTATAAACTAAAATTTTGACATGGGTGTTTACAGAAACTATCAAAATAGTGTTACAAAAACATGAAAGCTTATGACAATAATTTCGTTCCAAGAGTGAATGACATGGTCATTCGCTCTTTAAAGTTTAAAAGTTATGCAGTTGTAGTCGAAAAAATGCCAGGTCAGCCTTACTGGACAAATTCTAGGCTTGGGCGGACGGTATGAGGGTACAACCAAACGGCCATTACCTAAGTTTCGATCAAGATGTATGCATAAGATAAAGATAGTATCGATGCGGAGAAAATTCAGTAGTTGGCGGGAAGCGGGTGCGTTTTTTCTATTCACAACAATTTTTTTCTCAGTCTCCATACCAGCAGTTTCAAGCTCAATGCTGTATTTTTAATAGTGTTTTTATAGTTTTTTCCGCAAGGTGGACTTATTGTATTTTCAAAACTGTTTAATATTATACTGTTTTATGATTCTTGTCTTGTGGTCGGCCTGGTCTTTGCAATTGGTTTGCCAAGTCGTTTTGCTCTACAGTACTCCTGGCTAAAAAAAACATTACATCGGTTAGCAGAGACTTAACGTCTTCTTGACTACACGTTTGAGGCTCTAGGAATGATTTCAAGGAAAGTGTTTCGAATAATATTAGGTCCTTTGGTAATTAAAAAATTAAGAGTTAGTCAAAATAATATCAAACTGTTCGTTCCACATACAATCATGAATCCATGACATATTGCTTTGGTTTCACATACCTACACCATCTGGCAATTTATCAATGGCAAAATTCCTTCTGAGCTTTCTTAGGATTTTGTAAAAAGTGCTAGTGCAATTGGATCATGGACAAGCTTTCCAGTCAAATTTGAAATTTTAGGACTTTCATCTCTTGTATGTAAAGTCAATGGAGTTCCTCCTTATAGTTTATCCTTTGTTAAATCCTACAGTTTTCAAGAATTGACAACGCAATCTCAAAATTGGGGTTTGCAACTATTTGAAAATGGTATTACCAATGCAATGTTTGCAAAAACTCATTGTATAACTGTATTGGATTAGTCTAGTACTCAAGATTTCTTTATTGTCCAAACGGCCACTATACGTTTAGAATGTACCTTTGGAAAACTGTTGATGGAGAGTATAGCAATGTAACTAAATAGTAACTAAATCAATAGTAACTAAAATAATATAGTTACTAAAAATATAAGTAATAAGTAATAATATATAAGTAAAAATAATATATAAGTATAATAATATATAGGTATATAAGTAATAATATAATAATAAGTAATAACAATAGTAACTAAAAATGGTAACTAAATAAATTTGAGACCTATTGAAAAATTAACCCTGATGGCAGTGTTCTAATAGACTATGCACCGTGAACATTAATCCAATAATCACTGTATTCAAGTTGGATCTGTACATATTCAAACACAAATCCTATTGCATACCCTCGGATTTTCTCGAACATATTCAAAGTTTTAACCATACCCGTATTATTGTTAATAGTAGTCTATCAACTGTAAAGACGGGACGTTGGCTATCTGTATTTCAAACAGGTAAAAATATTGAATTTTTCAATCCTATTGCCCTACCGTATACATTCTACATGACTCTCATAAAAAATCTTTGTTGAGCAAAGTGGAAAATCTATTATTGAAAATCGGACACAAGTACAATATATAAAAACGAAAAACTGTGGTTTTCATACGCTATTATATTTTATTTTTTTGATGTCGTGGATATACTTACGGTGAATTTCACAGTGTTTATCTACACAATCCTCAATTGAACGACTTTCTGGTTGAAAAAATCCTTTCCTACTTGTATAACATACATTTCAACGCCCTAAGATTGGGAGGATTTAATATTTCTCTGGATTTCTTATGAAGAAACTTGTGTTTACAAAAAAATCCTTCATTCTATAGGTTTCTTCTTTCATGTTTGGGCATAAATCAGTAGCAATAAATGGTGGCATTTCATCAGGATTCAGCTTGTACTCATCTTGACATGCAAAGTCCTGGTCAGACTTTCTACATTACAATCCAACTTTATTTTTATTATATCTCCCTTTAAAGTCAATAGTACCATTTTATTTCATTTTATGAAATTCATGTGTTTCAATTTGCTTATTTGAAGCATGGTCTTACACAAGTGTCTCATATGAAAAATCATTTTATGTATTAGCCAAATAAAAGTCTGAAGGCTTATAATCATAGTAGCTAGTATCTCCACAGCAATGTCGTAAAAGCCAAACTTTCTTATTATCCCAGCAATTGAAGTGTAACCAGGGTTCTTCCTCCTAAAACAATTTAAAACCACGACGCATACCAATCTTTTAAAAATAAACTAAAATCACGTTTAAAGTTTTTCCCAGTCATACCAGTGTAATTATTTTCCCATTGATCGTACTTATCATAAAGGCAATTGGAGCATAGGAAATCAATAGTTCGAGAGTAACAAACATCTTCAAGACAAAAAACACAGTCTTTAATTCGCAGAGCATATCCTCTATGCAATCTACCTGGATTGCATAATCTGCACATTTCATTATAGTCATCAACAACACTACAATTCTCATAGGATAACCAGCCACCCACGGTATACAAACATAATAGACATGTGTAAAACATTTATTAGTGTTGACGGTCTAACTTCAGAAAAGACACTGGCTTGTGATTGATAAAATGAAAGTTTGTAGGAGGAGGATTAATCATGGAACGTTAAAAACCCTGTTAATACAGGATTTTTTTTTAATTTCAACTAATTTGTTGCTTGAATTTAAATAGAGCTCAAAAGTAAATGAACAATATCATTTTGTTTTGTTTCTATTAGTATGGCAATAAAATGAGTAAAGCGTCTGGCTCACGATGTAAAAGTTTTATTCAATAGTCGAAAGATAAAAAATCATTTCTCTTTACGTTATTAAGCTTCTTTGAAACAAATGTTTTCATTTGAACTGATAACTCTTGAAATCATCATTTAGAATCAAATATTTTTCCAAAGTCTCTAGATTCCTTATGTTTTTGTTTCTCAAACCCAAACTCTTTTAATCTTGACACTCTTACTGCCGATTATAGACTAGCAAAGAATGAAGATTCTTTCTCGCTATTAAAATATCGAAGAAGAAATAGTCACAAACCCATTCTTTCTTTACACATTGAATCTGATCAATGTCTTCAATATATTTCACTACCGCATTTAATCTGTCGTGTAACCGTTTTATATGTATTAAATTCACTTTTGCTGCAAAAAATAACTTTTCTTCCAACTTTGCGCAATGATATTACATATCTTGCAAAAATCCCGTCCCATTCTTGGGTTAGGCGACAGTCCCTACTGTTTAGGCGACATACCGCAATGTTTACTGCTAGGTAAGGTACTCTAGGTTTCATATGGCCATTGCTAGGACCTTCATGTTCCAATAGATTAAAAGCATCCATTGCAAAGAATATTCCAAGAATAATATCCTCTATGTAAACATGCTGAACTGTGTTTCAATACTGAGGTAAATGAACCGTTAGATCTAACAAGTCAAATATCGTGGACCTTCAAAACCTGTTTTCGCTGGATTATAAAGGTCTAACGGAACAGAAACAAGTCAAGTGAGATTACGTCATCTTCTCAAGTAAATGTTGGACCAAAATAATTTTTTTTACAACTGGCAGTTACCCACTTGAATAGCAGACCCTCAGCTCTAACAAGTCACGCAAGACTACATAACAAGCATCTGCATGTTGATGAAAACATTAGTATAAGTAAAAAACAATTCCTATTATTTAACATACAGGTGTACTATGCGATTACGTGACATACAGGTGTACTATACGATTAGGTAACATACAGGTGTACTAGAGTATTAAGTAAGACCGAGTTGCATGTAATAACGTCTTGAGGGGCTCATAGCTCCAATAGTATACCCCCTGAGGCTGTCGTTAGATTGATGGCACACTACTAACCTGGGCCCTTTTTTAGTTTTGGGCATACATAATATCGAATGAGACAGTGTTAGCTAAAAGCAGTTCCTGTGTATGCTTTATTGAAGAGCTGGTGGGCATTCACCAGCTGGTGTGTTCCTGCTGAAGTCAGCAGTAATATATTCTGATGGAGTAAGTTCTCTTTAATTGAGCAGGCAGAAAAACTCTAAGGGAAGTCAGAAAAATGTGTTTTTTGTACAAAACTCATGTTTACTATCATTAATTTTCTGAGATTTTGGACTTCTAATATCAAATATATCTTCTTAGTTCCGAGAAAAAACATTTCGAGTTTTGAGAACACAATGAATCTGAATGCCTCCCATTTAACCACATTTCATTAGGAGTTGATTTATTTTGCAATTTATTTAAATTTTATTTTTAAGTGTTTGGATTTATTCAATTATTAAAATTCAACCTTAGTACTGTGTCTGAATTTTACTGAATTCTTTTTGTGATTTTAACTGTTTTGCTTAGGTCAATTGTCCTTCTATCTTTTTTGGCTATGCTCTGTCTTTTGTTTCTGTGTAAAGAATTTTCAAGTAAATATATTAACCATACGAGTAAAATATTTTCTTTTATAGGCCTTCCTAGCAGAAGGATGCTGATGAATGTCATTTAAGTTGTATTTTGATTTGAAGTTCACGGGACTTGAATTTTATCACTTCCAAACAAAAGTCTTTTATTTATATAAAACAGCACACGGCACAATACTTTTTCGGTTTATTTGTAGAGGCGGGCCTTAAGGACTTAGCCAATGGTCTATCTAAACTGAAATTTGTTTGCCGTTGTGAATATAAATCTTATCTTAAAAATAGGCTATCTAAATACAAGTAAAACTCCCGAAGGCCCCACAGAATGGTGTCAAACTTGTAACCCACAGGCCGCAGTAGCAGAGCAGTACATTTAACTATATATAACAGTAGCAGATACATAGTTTGACATGTTCTGTATAAAGACTATTTCTTTGCATACTTTGTATGCACAGAACGTGCTCACACACTTTCAGGAGTTGCGGTTGAAGTACATTTTGCGGAAGAAGGATGAAAGTTTGCCAATTTTTTTCCATTTTGTTCACCAATGAATGGCTATACTAAAAGCAGGTAACTACCAAGTAGGGGAGGAGGAGGTCATATAGAAGGGTTTAAGGGTAATCAGAACTTCTTGGATGGGTGTAAAGAGGGAGGCTATGAAGAAGAGATTCAAACAGGCTCTAACAAAAATGTGATTGTATCTAGCCTTCTAAGGCTATACTGAGATAAAGACTTAAATGGCTACAACATATTTTGCGGATGAAAGATGACAAATTGCCAACGGTCATCCATTTTGGCCACCAAACTAGGGCTCAACAAAAAGCAAGTTTTTCCCAATTGGGGCAGGATGAGGTCGTACAAAAGCATTTAAGGATAATCAGAACTCCTTGGAAGGATGTAAAGAGGGAGACTTTGAGGTAGATATTCAAAATGTAGGCTGTACAAAAAATGTTGTTGTATCTCACTTTCTAAGGCTATGGCTTTCCATCACGTTACTCGAATTAAATACAAAAGGGCAGAGATAATTTAAGATTCTACAGGACTACAACATGAAATTGTTTTGAAAAAATTTACTTTCCCAGCTAAAATAATTTTTAACACCTGTGCAACATGAAGATAAAAACGAATTTTATTTGGTAAACTACTGAAATGAGTGAGTATGTTTTAGCGTTTGGGAGCTTCAAACATTGAATATTGCGGGAAAAAAGATTTGTAAGCAATAGTGTTGCACTGCAACACAATGTTGGTGGAATAATATATTTACGATCCTGATTATGCATTTACAAGCCGGTGCACCATAAGAAAAATAAAAATGTTTTAAATTTAAACGAATGGTGGAGCCAGCTATGGGGGATTAACTCACTAATAAAACATTTCTTTAATGTAATTTCTTAACCCGAAAATTAATTAATATTAGAGGCTTCCGTATTTACACTAATAACTAGAAGGTACTACACGCCCCCTTACCTCCAAATTTGCCAAATTCTTACAAACTGCAAGCATTCGCTTTACTCCTTTAACGTTCAACTCAACAGCCCTCTTCAGCGGTTCATCAAAGCGAACTGTGGCAGCGCAATGAAATGCAACCGATACTGTGTCAGACATCATTTGCAAGTCCTGGGGAGATATTCCGAGTTCATCCCTGGATATATCTCCAGAAACTGGAATAACTTTGCTGAAAAATTCTGGATGATTTTGTCGAATATTGTCAAAGGCCTGAAAAATACACGATGTAATAAAATTCCTGTAAAGTATTATTCGTTAAATAGATAACATCATCCATCGTAGAATCGTATGTAAATATTTAAAAAAGAAATTTGATATATTGAACCTTTACACCCCAAAAACAAAATTAAGCAGATAAACATGTAACATGCATAGTTTTTGTATATATATATATATATATATATATATATATATATATATATATATATATATATATATATATATATATATATATATATATATATATATATATATATATATATATATATATATATATATATACATATATATATATATATATATATATATATATATATATATATATATATATATATATATATATATTGAGGAAATACATAAATGTTTATTATATATATAATATTGAGGAAATGGCATCACCTATAAATTCATTGCCTCCCTTCATATTGTGTAGATATTTATCGTAATCAGAATAAAGCATAAGTTTAACTGTAGAATATAGAGCGAAGGGCCTATGAGCATGGAAAATAACTTGTTTAATCCAGCTGAAGAAAGATTACGATTGCAATAAAAAAGACAAAATACAAACACTTTTGTATTTTGTATGACAATGTAAGATGATGGTATTGCTGATTTTGAACGGCCAAAAGTAGCAGGCTGGTTATCTTCCTTTATCCTGAGCCCAAGTAATTCCAAATCTGGATTTCAATGATATTAATTTAAGTAATCGAAGTTTGTTTTTATTGTTGTAAATAAACATTTATCTATCAATCTATCTATTTTAATGCGGTAACAGTATCAGTTTTGAAACAGCTTTCAAAATGAGCAAATGATTTTCAAAATCCATGTAAGTTATTAGAATTTTTGAAGTTCTCTACGCTATAGTTCACGGTAAAAAATACAGGATCATAAGACTGGAACAATCTATCTCTTTCATAGTCAATAAGATTACATCTGAAGCTAATGTATTTGCTAAGACACATGATGTTTTGGTATAATTTCCATTTCAATTCTCTCTCCATTATACTTAACAGTAAATCAAATGTATTCTCTTTATATTGTCCACCTTGTGACACACACTATTGAAACTTAGCTTGGAATTCCTACAGCTCTTAGTTATTTAAGATATATTTTTAATTATAGGACGATGTTTGAGACATCAAAGTAAACTCTTTATGTTCTAAAAAAACTAAAAAAATTCGTATACAGTTTAAGCAATGATATAACAGCTCTATGAGGAAAGTGATATATTCCCAAACGTAGTTAACTGCTCCATGTTACTGAAGATATATCTAAACTACGGGGCACCGTTTGAGACATGAAGGAATTCATATACTGGTTGTGTAACCTATTTTGTTGGGATCAATAAGCTACTATTCTTTCGCAATTTCGAAACAAGTTTTTTTAACCTTGAGCATACACACAAAAGTTTGACGAAGCACTTCTCTACTTAGATACTACATCAATAGTTTTCAATATAATTGGACAATGTGACACTGAATTTATATGTTTAAAAAATTCTTCTTGTGGTGTTATATTCGTACGTCCATTTTTGTTATTGTCTGTGGAACATGAAGAAATTGACTGTTAACACTTGAAAGTTAACTAAAATATTTTTGAATATGATAAAAGCTTTTGGAGTACTACATTACGCCACATAAGCCAGCTGGGAGTTCATGACCGAGTGATTACACTATATAATAAAACTGGCAAAGAACTGAGTACTGTTCAGGAAACATTCCGAGAGATATGCAATTATTTCGGACTTGACGCACTGTACGTAAAGGGTAGCGTGTCCACAGACAAAGTTCTGATTAAAAGCTCTAACCCCCAAACTTCCACTTTTAGATTTAGAAGAGTTTAACTGTCATAAATTTGGAGGGACTCATTATCGTCCCGAAGACGAGGCTAAACTCTTCGCGCAGTCGACACCAAGGGACTTACCTGATCGTGATAAGTGCAGGCGACACGGTAAAACAAAAGCATGCTATATCAAAGGAACCCCCATTTTTAGTGGTTTAATAAAGGACTCTAACTATTATTTTTATGTAAATATATGTGTTTTTTGAACAAATCTTTTGAATATGTTTAGACATTAAGTACCTTTAAGCAAAATCCGTGTTTATTTTTTAAAGTAAGTAAAACCCTACTCTAGGTGTATCCCTCCCAATTCCACCAGGAGTCTGCGATGGATGAAAACAAACTCAGTGTATTTTCATTTTAGTTACTGACTGAAATTCTGACTGAATACGAACATATATGTCTGATCATAATATGTGCATCCAACACAGCAAAAGTATGATATATCATAGGAACCCCTTTTTGTGGATATATAATAGTGAATTTTAAGCAATAAAGATGTTTAAGCTGAAACTGTCTTTATTTTTTAGTCTTATTACCGAACCAATCTCACTGGTAGTTTCAAAGAAAGCTGTAATGGATGAAAATGCTAAATTATAAATATCTTTTTACTGTGATTGTAGCATCTGTAAAGACTGTTATCATGATTTCACTAATTCTTATGAATGTAATGCAATCAATTTAGAGTAGTTAGATCTTAGAGTAAATGAATCGGGAAAGGATGATAAAATATATCGAATGAAACGAAATCAACTAGAATGGAGAGAAGCTCTCCATCTTCTTTTTTTAAATCATATCTTCTTTTTTCACGTAGCAATTTACTTTTCAATTTTCATTAAAGCTAGGTTAAGGAGTATGTTTAAGCAATAATACAGAATACTTCTTACGAACAAAAAATTATTATCACAAAACGAGAATACGTAGACTTCATTTCAAATTTTCTATGCAATATTGGAAACGTTGGATTTACTAGTGTAGGCCCTACTCTAAAAATAAACTAAACGTAACAAAATAATGCACAAAACATTTCCATTGAAATAACGGCATGTAGAATATCATCATAAAAATAAAAATGAATGCTTTGAACCCATTCCATAAAATTCTTCATTATTTTTTCTCTTGACATGACACTTATCCCATTTAGGTATCATATACGAGTTATAACATGGTTTCAAAAAAATGCATCTAACATTTCACCATTAGTATTATTGGAATTCATTGAGTATACCTGTCTGTATACAATCAATGATAGTAATAATGTTCGCATGCGCTTTGCTTATTCTTTTTTCATCAATTCTTCTTAATATCCCGTTGTTATATTGTCTGCCAATGTTATTTTTATTTTGTTTCCGACTTCAATGTCAAATATAACATTATTATTACGTATTTTGCAGTTTTGGCGCATAAACAAAACATATGTTATAATGTTGCTTATCTCACACAGTTCAAATATTTGTTTTTGTCAGCATTTAACGCAACGAAAACTTTATCAAGTGCACACAATTTCTTGAAGTATATCATCTTAGCTTTTTTCAAAAAATAGGTATGTCTTTATCCTTCGAGTGCAAAATTAATAAGGATAAAAACGTACAATATATTAACTGCTTTGGATGACCAACCATAGAATACTACGGAGTCAGCAACATAGGAAAAACTTTCAATGAGATTTGAATTTAAAATTCTAGATGGCGACGGGTTTTCACTACCTCAAGTGCTGCCATCTTTTCAGCTATAGTTATATATGGTAACATAACTTAATTTTAATCTAGAGTATATTAAGTGAACTGCTATCCAGTTAGGTTCGTTTAAATTCTTAGTGTGGGGACCACAAGCAATAATAGAGATATTATTGGAAATGTATGTGTGCGTTGTTATAATTTTCAGAGATTAAATTCCTTTGGAGCATCGAACAAATTCAAATCTTATGATGGTGGATATGCAAGAGTAGCATTCTTGAGAAGTTAATGTTCAAAGATAATGCAAGCCTTAAGCTAATAGTTGATGATGAAGGTCAACTTCTTGATCATGGTTCTGGTAACACGTTACCCGTTGGTGGATCTTATCGCCTCCTTTCTGGTATTAGAATTCAAATAAAAGCAAAGGGAAAAAGAAACGCCTACTGCAGCACTAATGTCGCATAGCATATCTTGTCCAAGTGCTAAAACTACAAACTAAATAAAAACAATGTAATAATAGAGAGTGAAATTGAAATTAAAATAAAAATGGCATTGGCAGACAATATAAAAACAGGTATTAAGATGAAATGAAAAGCGCAGGTGAACATTATTACTATCATTGATTGCTTACCAACAGATATATTCAATGAATTCCAATAGTACCAATGATGGAATGTTTGATTCGATTGTACATAGAACCAAGTTAAAACTCGTTTATGACTACAAAATGAAAGAAATGTCATGTCAAGAGAAAACGTGATGAAGCATTAAATGGAATGGATTCAAAGCATTCATTTTTATATATATGATGATAATATACATGTCTTTATTTCAATAAAAAAATACGCATTACTTTGTAATTTTTCATTATTTCTAGAATACACTAGTAACTTTAATGTTTATTATGATGCATAGACAATTGGAAATGATGTTTTCGTATTTGCGTTATATAATAATTTTTGTGTTTCGGTAGAATTATTTTAAATCATTGCTTAAACATACTCTTTAACCTAGCTGTAATGAAAATCTAAGGGCAAAACACTATGAAAAAAAGAAAATTGATTACATATATAAAAGCAAAAATAGTCTCATAATCGTCATTAGTACCGAAATTCGGCATGGATTAACGATTGGTAGTTCTTCCAGAACGATGATAAATTCTTGTGTGCTCTATTTCTTTTATATAAATCTTCTCTGTAATTTCTCAAGTAATATGAAGAGTTGCTGTAGGGGGATACTGCTTTTCTTGATATTTTATTTTCTCTTCATTATCCCTTTCTAGTATGCTATACCTCCTTTTCCAAGGATATAGTTGTGTTTTTGATCATTCATAGAGCAGTAAGAGACCCTCCTTCTTCCACTAGTTCTTCACTTGACTTATCTAAAAGTGAGCTTCTGTCCATTCTAGTTGATTTCATTTCATTCAATATTTTTCTCCTCTCCTCCTGATTCACCTCATAGATTCCACTATCCTTATGTTCTAAATTGATTGCAGTAAATTCATAAGAACTGGTAAAATCATGATAACTGCCTTTACAGATGCTACAATAACAGTAAAAAGATATTTCTAATTTAATATTTTCATCCCACCAGTGACACCAGTGGTTTTGGTAAGAGAACTAAAAAAGAAAGACAGTTTAAGCTGAAAACAGTTCAAACAGTTCGTGGTAACGAACTGTAAGTAAGCAGCCATCCGGCTCAATAGTAACCGAAACCC
Source organism: Artemia franciscana (assembly GCF_032884065.1). Classification (NCBI taxonomy): domain Eukaryota; kingdom Metazoa; phylum Arthropoda; class Branchiopoda; order Anostraca; family Artemiidae; genus Artemia; species Artemia franciscana. The sequence goes on along the minus strand of NC_088872.1, from coordinate 28,908,253 downwards.
TAAAATACGGATGTTTTATACCAATAGATCCATCCAAAAATTAGATTTTTATGCTGATTTCAAATATTTAAGTTTTATCAAGTTAGTCATCATAGTAAGTTTTATACAATATCGCGGGAGGTCTGATTTGTATGAAAATTAAAAGTTCTAGGGCCCTTTTTAAGTGAACAAAAATAGAGGGCAACTAGGCCCCCTAAGACACTCATAATTCTGCAAAGTCATCCGATCAAAATTTTGAGATAGCCCTTTTCTTCAGTATTGTCAAAAACATGTTAACTATGTCATTGAGGATGACATAATCCCCCGCAGTTCCAGGGTAAGACCTGTAATTTATGAACTTTGCCCAGTGTTTACATATAGCATTGGCTATTGGGAAGTATACAGACGTTTTCACGAGTATTTTTCTGAAAGTCGGGGGGGGGGTGTCGGGGCTACGTGGGAAGATCGTTCCGTGGAGGAATTTTTCATGGGGGAAGAGACATTTCTATGAAGGGGTCACCGGATTTCCCAGTAAAATTAAATATATATATGTATATATATATATATATATATATATATATATATATATATATATATATATATATATATATATATATATATATATATATATATATATATATATATATATATGTATAAAACAAATTTTTTCAACAGAAAGTAAGGATTAACATTAACACTTAAAACGAATGAAAATTATTACGTATATGAGGGGGTTCACCCCTAGTCAATCCCTCGTTCTTTACGCTAAAGTTTTATTAGTACTTTCATAAGAGCTATTTATTCTAATTAAACGAGCTTTGTGATTAAAAGGTGATTCTTAAAGAATATACTAAAAAAAAATAAGGGAACATAGATGTTAGTTACGTAAGATGTTCTTTACGTACGTTTCATTACATAGAGCTCGTAAGTTAGATATATTTATTACTAATAAAAACGTTCGTAACTAAAATTAGGAGTTCTAGTGCTTTTTTTAAGCAATAAAAAATGGAGGGCCACCAGGTCCCCTCCACCTCCTATTTTTTCTCAAAATCGTCACACCAAAATTTCGGAAAATCAATTTAAAAAAAAGTAAATTAGTATGTAAATTTCGTTTGAATTGTTCACGTACGGTTAACCAAAATCGAAACCTGAATTAGCTCAAAAACGTTCAGAAATTATGTAAAGGAACAAGTTTTTTTACTGAAAGTAAGAAGCTACGTTAAAACTTAAAACGAACAGAAATTATTCCGTATATGAAAGGGGTTGTCAGCTCCTCAACACCTTGCTCTTTACGATAAAATTTTATTCTTTCTTACACCTCTGTTTTTTAAAACAGTAAGAAACTCTGATTTATTGTTAACCATAATGTAGATGGAATTGCAACGGCAATTTTTACAAGAACATCACGTGTCATAGCAAATACAATTGCTTCATATGTAATCTTAATGACTATAAAAGAGATAGATTGTTCCATTCTTATGATTCAGTGGTTAAATAATAAATCTTTGACGTAAACTATAGCGTTGCGAACTTCAAAAACTTAATACCTTAGACGGATAAGGTTGAATTTCAGCTACCATGACCATCATTTTACGTTTATACATTAAAACCGTAAATAAACTTTTAAAACGTAAACTATAGCGTAAATACAACATGTGAACTTCAAAAATTTAATACCTAAGATGAATAAAACTGAATTATAGCTATCAGAACAGTCGTATTACGTTTATACATTAAAATGGATTCTACAATCTGACAATTCAGTAACCAAAAACCCTCTACATTTACTTTGTCCTCCGGGTGGAGGTAAAATAAGGCTGTGGCAAGTCGCACTTGGCACGTGACATGCAATTACAAACAACGATTTCTACTAAGCTTCAAAATTTTTGTTTTCTTTTTAAGCTTTTTAATTGTTTTAATCCCAATTGCTAAAATACATGCAAATATTTTTTTAATCATCTCTTCATACAGCTGACCATTCAAAATAATTAATTATTGAAACTACTCCAAAAGAAAACCGTTGGGAATATCTACCCCCAGTTTAACACATCTAAGGCCTTCAGATTGACAAATACATTAAAAAGTTTAAACCATAACTTGTCTAAACGTATTCAGTTATATATATATATATATATATATATATATATATATATATATATATATATATATATATATATACATATATATATATATATATATATATATATATATATATATATATATATATATATATATATATATATATATATATATGCCTTGTATTGGATCTGATTGCTATGGATGGCTGCTAGACCCTCATATCTGCATGCAAATGAGATTCTCATGGAAGTATGCAAAAGGGATGTACCCTCTGTAGTATAAACAATCTGGTTGCTAGGTAAGGTTCCTGACCAGATCTGATTGCTATGTAAACCAGTTATGTAAATTTTGCTAGCTAGATTATTCTAATGAGGCGTGCGTACGACTGCAAACATGGATAGTAACCGGTTATTCTAATGGACTTACCGCAGTTTTGCATACAACCATACTACTTATATATATATATATATATATATATATATATATATATATATATATATATATATATATATATAGCCTATATATCCCCTTATTAGAATTGTATAAAAATGATGTGAGTTGATTTGTTAATAGATGAGTCTATCTATTATCCGCCCACGCGGTAGTAGATTTAAGGGCAGTAGATTTAAGGAAAATAGTCATACAACTTTTAGTTTTCCAAGTGCTTGGTTAAATGGTACGGATAAACGGCGGGAGTAAGTGTGCCTCTCTTATTGGACCAAAACTTAATTTTCATCTTTTAGCAAGCCAAGTCTACCTTGAGTCTCATTCAAGTTGACCAAGAATTTAAACTTTTGAAAAGAAAATATTTCTCCATCAAAGAATAAGTATTTCGTCAGATGTTTTAGTTCATCATTACCCATTCACTATTCCAACCTCTCTCCTGGAGAGCCAACAGACGATCGTCTTAGTAGGGTACTATAAAAAGAAGGTTATTCTTTCTTGGAGAGATAGTTTAATAGTTAATATTTGGAGACTAGAAAATTAATAGTGAAAAATATACTACATGTGTCCACTATATTTATATAAATTCTACAGGTGATAATTCTTTGAGATATACAGTATTTTAGATATATGTGACGAAAAGTACAGATTTTGCAATCCTTTTTAACTAAACACAGGATATACAGTTCAAAATTATATTTTTAACTGCTGTATTGAAGAATTTTGTGACTCTCACTGTAGAAGATTCCTATGCTTTAATGGTCACTACAATAACTGAGATCAGTTGGAAAATAACTATTCAGGTTTGATTGGGAAAAACAATAAACGAGATTTTAGTTTATTTTTAAGAAACTAGTATTGTAGTGGTTTTATATTGTTTTGGGAAGAAGAACGGAGTGTTTGTTTAAATTGTTGGAACAATAAGAGAATATGGTTACTACGTCATCATTTTGAAAACAATGGATATTATGATTATAAGGCTACTGATGAAGTTGAGATTTTTGTATGTGATAATGTGTTAGGCCCCCTCCTTGCGCCCTTTTTCCCCCAGACGCATCAGGTATAAATTTTGAGATAACTATTTTGTTGAAAATGTTTGAAAGGTCAGATAAAAATGAAACTCTGGTGTCAACAAAACCCCCCAGGACCCGGGAACAATCGTTCTAGGTCATGCCCTGGGGACATATATGGTTTTTATCGAAGGGATGCTCGTATAAACTTCAGAGACAGCTCATTTGATTGGAAATATAAAGTTCTGGCTCACTTTTTAAGAGTCAAAAGAGATCCAAGGGAAACAAGCTCCCAAAACCTTTTTGAGATAGACATTTTTTTTCTAATTAGTTCAAATATCAGATAACAAAACCTCCTGTGTCAAAACAACCCCCAAGGACCCGGGGACAGGCGTCGTAAACTATGCCCTGGGGGTATATATGCCTCTTATGGAAAGGATGTTCGTGTAAACTTCAGATAGGGCTGGTTTGATTGGAAACTGAAAGTTCTAGTTCACTTTTTAAGGGTCATAAGTGAGCGGAGGGCAATTAGCCTCCTCCTCCAACGCAATTTTCCCCCAAATGCATCACCTAAAAATTTTGAGATAGAATCCTTATAAAAAATAGTTCAAAAAGTCAGATAACAATTTCAACAATTTATACATACTTCAAAGGTCAGATTTGCACTTAACTGGAAAAAAAACTAACAAACAAATTACCGTGGATTGTCAGTTAAATTGACATATACCGGCATTTCTTCGTTAAGGTTCTGGTAATTTTTATTTATGAAAGTAAAAAAGGTGAAAACATTTAAAACGTATTCTGTTTTCACTAAATCGCAAATCGTGTTCTGGTCCTGAAATGGGAAAGGGGTTATCAGCCCGACTCATGTTAGTTTTTGCTTGTTTTGAGTTAGACTCGGCCATTTCTTTAATTTCTGTCCGTTTTGAGTTTCATTTATTTAATTATAGTGACTTGTGGTAGTTTTACGCTTACAAGATTATTTGAATCTATTTTTGCTCATTCTTGGCTTAATGGAACTCTTCAATTTTCTTTGAAAAACTTGTCTTTTGGAAAAAGGTTTTTAAAATAATTTCTGTTCGTTTTTTATTGACAACGTCTTTTTTACGGAAAGAATATTGCATATATTTTTAGTTTTTTTCTATAAGGATCCACAGTACGGGTTTCTATTTGTATGTTGCAGAAATTATTTCAACAATTTTTAATCCTGTCACAAGCAGTACTTCTTAATTTATTTTATAGGTTCTTAAGTTAAACTAAAAATAAAACTTAGTATCATTCCCAAAAGAGTCTATCTATGCTCTTTGACCACTTGGATACACTTGCAATTTTTCATTTACTTAAATTGTAAAAGCAGAAGTGGTAATAGTAGTATCCCCAAACGTTTCAAATTAATATCCCCAGTCGTTCTCGATGTATTGCTGATGAGTCTTATTGGCAACCATTTAAGACAGTGCCTTTTGATTTATTTTTAAAGAAACATTTAGCCTTAAAGCATAAAGGGCCAATTGTATATTTGTGGGGGGTTGACATACCTAATATCCCTAAAGATATAATTGCTGGACCGTTCGACTATGCTGAACAAAATGGCTGTCTCAAAGTTTTGACTGGTTGCGTTTGGAAAATAAATGGGCTTGAGAGAAGGGCAGCATGTCCTCCAATCTTTTGGTACTCTTAAAAAGGGCACCAGCCACTCACGCTGTAATTGGAGTGCAAGGACGAGAACTTCTCTCTTCATATATCTAGTAAAAAGTAAAAATAGTGGAAGTGAAACCAAGTAAAAAGGGAAAGTATCTAGTAAAAAGTGAAGCAAAATGAAAACATTTTAAATATATGTTATTGTCAGTAAAGTGCAGATTATGTTCTGGTCTTGAGAAGGCATGGGGGTTGCCCACCCTACTCATGTTAATCTTTGCTTGTTTTGAGTTTGACTCGGTTATTTATTGTATGATCTAAATAAACCAGAAATGTTTATAATGTTTTAATTTTTTAACTGTAATAAATTAAAATTATTAAAGCTTTGAGGAATATATATATCAGTATATTTATGCTAAACTGACAATCCATATCCATTTTTCCAGTAAAGTGCAAATTATGTCCTTGTCTTGAGAAGGTATGGGGACTATCAAAGACACAGTTTCCAGACCTTTCAACTAAACTCAACAAAATGGCATTCCCAAAATTTTGATTAGATGTGTTTTAGGAATTGGTGAGCATGATTGAGGGTGCATATTTCCCTCTAATCTCTAATGACTAATAAAAATTGCACTAGTGCTTTCAGTTTCCAATTGAATGAGCCTTTTCGAAGTTTCTACGACAACAAATGCCATCTCGAAATTTCTATATGGGAAAATACGAGGTTTGGAGGTGGGAGGGTTATCCACTCTCCAATCGTTCTGAATCTTAACATGGCTACTAGAACTTCTGATTATCAATCCAGCAAGCCCCCTCCGAAGTTTATACAATCACCCTTTCTTTAGAAACCTTATACGTCCCTAGGGCATAACTGACCTTGCCCTGAGGGCTGTCGGGGGTGCTAATCCTCAAAGACATAATTTCCAAACCTTTCAATTACGCTGAACAAAATGGATATCTAAAAATTTGGATTGAATGTGCTTGGAGAAATGGTGGGCGTTTGAGGAGGGTTAGTTACCCTCCAATCACTTTCGACTATTAAAAGGGCACTAGCCCTTTCAATTTCCAATTAAGTGAGCTCTTTTCGAAGTTTCTAAGACAACAAAACCCCATTTCAAAATTTTTAATCAGATGTATTTCGGGAAGATATGAGGTGTGGGGGGGATATTCATCCTCTGATCACTCTGAATTTTTCAAATAGGCACTAGAACTTTTGAATACCAATCTAATGATCCCCCTATGAAGTTTGTATTATCCCTTTTCTATATATACCTTATACGATCCAGGGCATAACTTACAATCCTTGCCCTGAGAGCTGTAGGGGGGTTGTTATTCTCAATGAAATAATTCCCAAGCCATTCAACTACGTTGAACAAATTGCTATCTCAAAAGTGTTGATTGGATGTTTTGGAAGAATAGTGGGCATGGAAGGGGATTACTTGTCATCCAATCACTTCCGACTATTAGAAAGAGTATTTTCGATCGAATGAGTTCAATTCAAAATTCTACACCAACAAATAGCTTTCACAAAATTTATGTCAGAAGCATTCCAGGAAAACATGAGGTAGGGGGCATCCATCCTTTCATCCCTCTGAATCTAAAAAGGGCACTAGAACATCTGATTTCCAATCAAAGGAGCCCCTTCCAAAGTTTATACGTGTTTTTACGAGTTTTATGATCCCAGGACACAAATTATAACCCTTGTCTTGGAGACTGTTGGGAGGGGGAGGGGTAGTTAAGAACTTCTTTCCTCCAGGACATGACTTAAAACCCTTTCTCTGAGGGCTATGGGGCTGTCATTCTCAAAGACAAAATTTGACCTTTCAATTATATTCAACAAAATGGCTATCTCAAAATGTTGATTGGATGTGTTTTGGGAAATGGTTGGCTTGGGAGATTAGTTGCCCTTTTTTAAGGTTCTGAGACATCTCCTTCGACACAAAGTGCCCTGGTCTAAATAAGAAAAATGATTATAATAATCATAAGAATTATTATTATAATAATAATAACAACAACAACAACAACAACAACAAAAACAAAAACAACAACAACAACAATAACAACAAAAACAACAACAACAACAACAACAACAACAACAACAACAACAACAACAACAACAACAACAACAACAATAATAATAATAATAATAATAATAATAATAATAATAATAATAATAATAATAATAATAATAATAATAATAATACTGATGATAATAGTAATAATAAATAAATAAATAATACATTGTGCCCATATCGCTCTTTACTTAGGTAGCGCTATTGCGCTGCCTATTATTGTTCGTTTTTGATTTCATTTATTTATCGATGCTGATTTGTGGTAGTCTTATGATTGGTAGATTATTTAATTCGACTTTTGCTGATTTTTGGTTTAATGGGGTTCTTTGCTTTTCTTGAATAGTTTATTTTGCGGAAAAAATTTTTTCGTTAATAATGGAGAATTGGCGGCTAGGTTGATCCAATGTCTGGTATCGGCTTAAAACCAAGAAGTGGTCTACAGGTCAAAAAGGTGAACATTCTGTTACAGGACAGGGGGTTCAAGTTTCATTTATCATAGGCAGCGCATTAGCACTGCCTAAGCAAAGAGCGATGAGGCACAATATATTATGTTTTTTTTTGTTTTTTTTTACCAGGGCAATTCGTATAGAAGGAGTTGTCATAGCAAATTCAAAAGGGGACCACTTGATTGGAAATTGGAAGGGAAAGGGCTTTTCTTAATAGTCATAAGCGATTTGATGGCAACCCCCCCCCACCCCCAACCGCCCATCATTTCCCAAAAAATGTCCAATAAAATTTAAGATAGTCATTTTATTAAAGGTAGTTGAACAGTACAAAAATTATGTGTTTGAAGATGACAACCCTCTCCCCACAACCCTCAGGATAAGAGTTGTAATTCATGCCCTGGGGCACATAAGGTTCTTATAGAAAGGGGGCTTATGTAAACCTCGTAGGGGGCTCATTGGACAGGTAATTATAAGTTTTAGTTCCCTTTTTAAGAGTAAAGGTGATCGGAAGGTAGCTACCGCCCCCTCCTCCATACATCTTATTCTTCTGAAACTCATCTGATAGAAATTTTGAGATAGCCATTTGTTCTAAAAACAGTCAAAAGATCAAAGGCGACTCAATGGCACTGCCTAAGTAAAGAGCGATATAGGTCCAATTTTTTTTTAGCCTAGGGCACTTCGTATAGAAGAATTTGCCAAAGTAACTTCGGAAGGGGCTCATTCAATTGAAAATTACAAGTTACAGATCCCTTTCTAGTAGTCACCCCCTACGCCCATCATTTCCCCAAATATGTCCAATTTGAGCTTTGAGACAGCTACTTTGTTCAGCGTAGGTGAAAGTTCCAGTAATTATGTTCTTAAAGAATAAACCCAACACAAGAGCCTTCTTTGGAGGGGGCTCATTGGATTGCAAATGGAAAGGTCTAGTACCCTTTTTAATAGTTAAAAGCGATTGGAGGGTAACCAAAGCCCCCCCCCCCCTCATCATATTCTCAAAAACTTAACAACATTTTTAGATAGTAACTTTGTTAAGCATATTTGAAAAGTTGAGTAGTTATGTCATTGGGTATACTCCCCCTCCCCCCTCCAGGAACCTCAGGGTAGGTACTATAATCTATGCGTTAAAATTAAAGGTTTCTATGGAAATGATGGTAGGTTAAACTTTGTATGTTGCTCGGTTGATTAGAAATCAGCAATTTTAGTGTCGTTTTTAAGAGTCAAAAGGGATAGGAGGGTAACAGGTCCCCCCTCTTCTTTTCTTCTTTTTGTGCGTCTGCTTTTCTCCGAATGCATCCGACAAAAATTTTGAGATAGCCATTTTGCTCAAAATATTCTAAGAAAGTTAAAAAAAGGCCTTCGGGGTTGAAATAGCCCCTTATAACCTGGGTACATGTTTCTTGGTACATGTAATGTACATGTTAGACTCTTGATTTCAAAAAAAGATAAAGGACATTCAGGCGAGCCTTTCATAGAAGGTTGATGGTAGTGTTGAACTAAACCAAAACATGCTATGTGTATACGGGCTATCAAAAGGGTGTATATTAAATCCGGAATGACTTAATATATTAATTTGGAACTTTCAGGAAATAAAAAGGAAGATGATCAATTGACCCTTACGGTAATATTTGTACCCTACTACTACAACTACTACCACTACTACTGCTTCAAGTACTGCTACTACAAGCGCAGTATTGCCTTAAAAAAATTGTGGGGAAAATTGAAATAAATCAAAAAACACTATGTGCATTCACATTGTTCAAATAGCTTATTTCAAGAAGGGATTTGAGTATTAAGTTGAAACTTTCAGAAAACACATAAAGGGGAAGATCAATTGACCAAAAGACAGTATGTGCATGGTACTACTAATACTGCTGCTACATTTACTATTAATGCTACTGCTGCTACTTCAACTACTACGTCTATTGTAACTACTTGTAAGGCTAAGAGCTTCAAGATGAAAATCACAACGGTACATAAATATACAGGCTATCAAAAAGATATATCAGCAATTTCATAGCCACATCTATTTGTATTAAGTTAAAATTTCCAGGTGAGAAAAACGTTCAAATCCGGAAAATAAAATACATATACTAACAATACCACCACTGTTCTTGTTCGTGTCAGGTAATGACGCTAAGGGTATTGATGTGAAACTTTTAGGGAACGTTTATGGGTTGTCTTAATTACACGAAAAAACTATATGCATGCAGGTTTTCAAAAGGGCATATAAGCAATATCATAGGTGGCACCGCCCTATAAAAGCAAGAAACATCATTCAAACTTCTAAAGGAGCTAATTCGGTTAAGGACTGAAAGTTTTGTGGCCTTTTTAAGAGTAAGAAGAGATTGGAGGGCAAAAATCCCTCCTCATAAGCCCTTTCATTTCCCAGGCACGTCCAACCAAAATTTAGAAACAGCCACTTTGTTCTGCCAAGTAGAAAAGTCCATCAGCTATGTCCCTTGAGATATTAGGTATGTCAACCCTCCAGAGTTACGTAATTGGCCCATTATGCTTTAAAACCCGGTATTTTTTAAACTAAATCAAAAAGCACTGCGTGTATGGTAGCCAATAAGAAACCTCAGCATTAAATCTGGAATTACTAGGGTATTTTTTTAAAACTTTCAGAGCTATTACTGTTGTTACTTCTTCTCTTACAAGTTAAATAAATCAAAAGAGTGTAAGTGTATCCACGTCGTCAAAAAAGATAGACAGAATTTCTTGTGAATAATGTTAAGTTTTATTTTTCAAATCAACTTGAGAGGTATAAACTGAAATTGAACAATAGTATTTGCCTCAGGATTAAAAATTGTTGAATAAGTTTATCCAACATACGAATAGCAAGGCAAACTATGGATTGCTTTAAAAAAAAGAAGCGATTTCAAATATTATTTTTCTATGGAAAATGCTATGTCAATGAATAACAAAAAAAAATAACAAAAAAAAAACTTTTCCCACAAAATGACTTTCTTAAAAAAAAGTACAGATCTCTACTAAGCCAAAAATGAGCAGAAATAAAGTCAAATAACCTTCCAGGCCTAAAACTACCACAAATAACCACCAATAAATAAGTGAAACCCAAAACAAATAGAAATTGCCATAAATAGCAGAGTCAAACTCAAAAGAAGCAAAAACTAACATGAGTAGGACTGACAGCCCCCATGCTTTCTCAAAACCAGGAAATAATTTGCGCTTGAGTCTGCAATTCTGCATTAGAGTCTAAAGCAGAAAGAACAACAGAAAAAAACATTTTTCACAAAAAAGGGTCCACACAAACACAAAAAATATTTTTGCCTGGCCACTTTCTATGGAGAGGTAGTCTTGTTGAGGGGCTAACTGTAATTTAAAATGAAAGTTTGAGTGCCCTTTTTAAGGGCCAAAACTAATTTGAGGTAAATTGGTCTCCCTCATAAACCTTTATTATAACTCGATCATGAGCAACATCTGAGTTTTCGCTGTAGCATTTCCAGGCTATTGAAAAGCTAGTGACCTAGGAGGGAAGGCGTGAGGTACTTGTCTCCAGAAAGTTTTATTCATAGAGACAATGTAGGTTGGATTCTAGTCTAAATGTTCGCACCCGTCTTAGAATATTGTTAAGTTAAGTGAATAAAACGTTCCGACACAACGTTAAAGCTCAGGAGGGATAATTCAAATCCTCTCGCGCCCCTTCTTCCTTTGGTCAATGACTTTCCCTTAGCAATACTTCAGCAAAAACGAAAATTTGGCTTCTATCCTAACCAAACCAGTCAAACCCGCCAATATAACTATATTGCACAGGAATGTAGTGCCAAAATTGAAATGCCCTGCCCAATTTAGTTAGCTGCTTCATACGGTACTCATAAGCAGGATTTTATATTGACGGTAAAGGGGGACCAATAGGTCATAAGAAACAAAAGTTTAAAAAAATAATGTGATGTAAACTATTATACAGGTTTAACTATATAACTTATACAGATAAAAAGTAACTATAAAACTGATCTTTCTATGGGTTTAACTAGACTGAAAAGTCTGTTGCACAAACTCTAGGGTTAAAAACTTTAAACCCCACAAGAAGATGGTAGCAGATAATTTCTTTGCGCCGACAGCTATTATTTATCTCTTTTTATGGCACTTGGTATTAACCAAGTGACATATAGCAATCGCAAATTCTGTCGGTCAGTCGGTCTGTCGGTCCCGATTTTGCTACTTTAGGTACTTCCAGGTATGCTAAGACGATGAAATTTGGCAGGCGTATCAGGGACCGGACCAGATTAAATTAGAAATAGTCGTTTTCCCAATTTCACAATCTAGGTGGGGGGGGGGGGCGGTTAATCGGATAAAACAGAAAAATTGAAGTATTTTTAACTTATGAACTGGTTGATCAGATCTTAATGAAATTTGATGTTTGGAAGGATATCGTGTCTCAGAGCTGTTATTTTAAATCCCGACCGGATCTGGTGATATTGGGGGGGGGGGGGTTGGGAGGAAAAAACCTAAAATCTTGTAAAACACTTAGAGTGGAGGGATCGGGATGACACTTGGTGGGAAAAATAAGAACAAGTCCTAGATACATGATTTACATAACCGGAACGGATCCGCTCTCTTTGTTGTAGTTGGGGGGGGGGATAATTCTGAAAAATTAAAAAAAAATAAGTATTTTTAAATTACGAACGGGTGATCGGATCTCAATGAAATTTGATAATTAGAAGGATATCGTGTCTCAGAGCTCTTATTTTAAATTCCGACCAGATCTGGTGACACTGGGGGGGGGGGGGAGTTGGGAGGGGAAAACCTAAAACTTGGAAAACACTTAGAATTGAGGCATCGGGATGAAACTTGGTGGGAAAAATAAGCAAAAGTCCTAGATACGTGATTGACATAACCGGAGTGGATCCGCTCTCTTTGGGGTAGTTGGGGGGGGGGGGTTGTTAATTCTGAAAAATTGGAAAAATGAGGTATTTTTAACTTACGAACGGGTGATCAGATCTCAATGAAATTTAATATTTAGAAGGATATCGTGTCTCAAAGCTCTTATTTTAAGTCCCGACCGGATCTGGTGACATTGGGGGGAGTTTGGAGTGGGGGAACCTAAAATGTTGGAAAACGCTTAGATTGGAGGGATTGGGATGAAACTTGGTGGGAAAAAATAAGCAGAAGTCTTAGATACGTGATTTACATAATTGGAACGGATCCACTTTATTGGGAGGGGGTTAATTCTGAAAAATTAGAAAAAATTACATATTTTTAACTTACGAAGGAGTGATCGGATTTTAATGAAATTTCATATTTAGAAGGACCTCGTAACTCAGATCTCTTATTTCAAATCTCAACCGGATCCAGCATAATTGGGAGGGGGCGGTTGGGGGATACCGGAAATCTTTGAAAATACTTAAAGCGGAGAGATCAGGATGAAACTGGATGGGAAGAATAAAAAACCTATCTAAGATACGTGAATGACATAACCGGACCGGATCTGCTCTGTTTGGTTGGGTTGAGAGGGGGGGGGGTAATTTTGAAAATTGAGGTATTTGTAACTTACGAAAGGGTGACCAGATCTTAATGAAATTTGACATTTAGAAGGATCTTGTGCTTTAAAGCTCTAATTTTAAATTCCGACCAGATCCTGTGACATAGGGCGGATTGGACGAGGAACCCGGAATTCTTTGAAAACGTGAAAACTGGGGTATTTTTATCTTACGAATAGGTGATTGGATCTTAATGAAATTTAATATTTAGAAGGATTTCATGTCTCAGAGCTTTTATTTCAAATCCTGACCAGATCTTTTGACATTGGGGGGAGTTGGATGGGGAATCTTGGAAAACACTTTGAGTGGAGGAATCGGGATGAAGCTTGGTGGATAGAATAAGCAAATGTCCTTGATACGTGATTGACGGAACCGTACTGGATTTGCTCTCTTTGGGGGAGTTGGAGGGAGGGGTTCAGTGATTTGGCGAGTTTGGTGCTTCTGGACGTGCTAGGACGATGAAAATTGGTAGGCGTGTCAGGGAGCTGCACAAATTGACTAGATAAAGTCGTTTTCCCAGATTCGACCATCTGGGGGGCTAAAGGGAGAAGAAAAATAAGGTATTTATAACATACGAGTGGGTGATCGGATTTTGGTATTAACCAAGTGACATATAGCATTCGCAAATTCTGTCGGTCTGTCGGTCCCGGTTTTGCTACTTTAGGTACTTCCAGGTAAACTAGGACGATGATATTTGGCAGGCGTATCAGGGACCGAAACAGATTAAATTAGAAATAGTCTTTTTCCAAATTTGACCATCTAGGGGGAGTGGGGGGGCCATTAATTCGGAAAAATTGAAAAAATGAAGAATTTTTAACTTACGAACGGTTGATCAGATCTTAATGAAATTTGATGTTTGGAAGGATATCATGTCCGAGCTGTTATTTTAAATCCCGACCAGAGCTGGTGACATTGGGGGGAGTTGGGAGGGGGAAACCTAACATCTTGGAAAAAACTTAGAGTGGAGGGATCGGGATGAAACTTGGTCTGAAAAATAAGCACAAGTCCTAGATACTTGATTGACCTAACCGGAACAGATCTGCTCTCTTTGGGGTAGTTGGAGGGGGGGGGTTAATTCTGAAAAATTTAAAAAATGAGGTATTTTTAACTTAAAAACAGGTGATCGGATCTCAATGAAATTTGATATTTAGAAGGATAACGTGTCTCAAAGCTTTTATTTTTAGTCCCGACCGGATCTGGTGACATTGAGGGTAGTTTGGGGTGGGGGAACCAAAAATGTTGGAAAACGCTTAGATTGGAGGGATCGGGATGAAACTTGGTGAGAAAAATAAGCAGAAGTCTTAGATACGTGATTTACATAATTGGAACGGATCCACTCTATTGGGGGGGGGGGTTAATTCTGAAAAATTTGAAAAAATGACGTATTTTTAACTTACGAAGGAGTGATCGGACCTTAATGAAATTTCATATTGAGAAGGACCTCGTAACTCAGATCTCTTATTTCAAATCTCAACCAGATCCAGCATAATTGGGGGGGGGGGGGTCGGTTGGGGGGGGTACCGGAAATCTTTGAAAATACTTAAAGCGGTAAGATCAGGATGAACCTGGATGGTAAGAATAAAAACCTGTCTAAGATACGTGACTGACATAATCGGACCGGATCTGCTCTATTTGGTGGAGTTGAGGGGGGGGAGGTAATTTTGAAAATTGAGGTATTTGTAACTTACGAAAGGATGACCAGATCTTAATGAAATTTGATATTTAGAAGGATCTTGTGCTTTAAATTGGGGTATTTTTATCTTAAGAATAGGTGATCGGATGTTATTGAAATTTGATATTTAGAAGGAATTCATGTCTCAGAGCTCTTATTTCAAATCCCGACAAGATCTTTTGCCTTGGGGGGGAGTTGGAGGGGGAAATCTTGGAAAACACTTTGAGTGGAGGAATCTGGACGAAGCCTGGTGATAGAATAAGAAAATGTCCTTGATACGTGATTGACGGAACCGTACTGGATTCGCTCTCTTTGGGGGAGTTGGGGGGAGGGGTTCAGTGATTTGGCGAGTTTGGTGCTTCTGGACGTGCTAGGACGATGAAAATTGGTAGGCGTGTCAGGGAGCTGCACAAATTGACTTGATAAAGTCGTTTTCCCAGATTCAACCATCTGGGGGGCTAAAGTGAGAGGAAAAATAAGAAAAAATTAGGTATTTATAACATACGAGTGGGTGATCGGATCTTAATGAATTTTGATATTTAGAAGGACATCGTGACTCAGAGCTCTTATTTTAGATCCTGACCGGCATTAAGCCTCTTATTTTCCTTTTAAATCAATCTATTGATTCATGGAATTTTGTTAGAGCTCATACCATATGATCTCTTGGCACTTAGCTCTTCATGCCTCGTCACAAGTGCCATATGAGCTCTTAGCTCTTGTTTTTTATAGCACTTGGTATTAACCAAGTGACATATAGCATTCGCAAATTCTGTCGGTTGTCGGTCCCGGTTTTGCTAAATTAGGCACTTCCAGGTAAACTAGGACGATGAAATTTGGCAGGCGTATCAGGGACCGGAACAGATTAAATTGGAAATAGTTTTTTTTCGCAATTTGACTATCTTGGGGGAGTGGGGGGCCCGTTAATATGGAAAAATAGAAAAAATGAAGAATTTTGAACTTACGAACGGTTGATCAGATCTTAATGAAATTTGATGTTTGGAAGAATATCGTGTCGGAGCTGTTATTTTAAATCCCAACCAGATCTGGTGACATTGGGGGGGAGTTGGGAGGGAGGAACCTATAATCTTGGAAAACACTTAAAGTGGAGGGATTGGGATGTAACATGGTGGGGAAAATAAGCACAAGTCCTAGATACTTGATTGACATAACCGGAACAGATCCACTCTCCTTGGGGTAGTTGGAGGGGGGGCTAATTCTGAAAAATTAGAAAAAATTAGGTATTGTTAACTTACGAACGGGTGATCGGATCTCAATGAAATTTGATATTTAGAAGGATATCATTTCTCAAAGCTCTTATTTTAAATCAAGACCGGATCTGGTGACATTGGGGGGGGGGGCCTAAAATCGTTGAAAACGCTTAGATTGGAGGGATCGGGATGAAACTTGGTGGAAAAATAAGCAAAAGTCTTAGATACGTGATTTACATAATTGGAACGGATCCGCTCAACTGAGGGGGGGGGGGGTTGGTAATTCTGAAACATTAGAAAAATGACGTATTTTTAACTTACGAATGAGTGATCAGATCTTCAGGAAACTTCATATTTAGAAGGACCTCGTAACTCAGATCTCTTATCTCAACCAGATCCAGCGTCATTGAGGGGGGGGGGGGCGGAAATCTTAGAAAATACTTAAAGCGGAGAGATCAGGATGAAACTGGATGGGAAAAATAAAAACCTGTCTAAGATACGTGACTGACATAACCAGCCCGGATCTACTCTCTTTGGTGGAGTTGGGGGGGGGGGGTAATTTGGAAAAATAAGGTATTTGTAACTTGCGAAAGGGTGACCAGATCTTAATGAAATTTGATATTTAGAAGGATCTTGTGCTTTAAAGCTCTAATTTTAAATTCCGACCAGATCCTGTGACATTGGGGGGAGTTGGAGGGGGAAACCGGAATTCTTGGAAAACGTGAAAATTGGGATATTTTTATCTTACGAATAGGTGATTGGATCTTAATGAAATTTGATATTTAGAAGGAATTCATGTCTCAGAGCTCTTATTTCAAATCCCGACCAGATCTTTTGACATTGGGGGGAGTTCTAGGGGGAAATCTTGGAAAACACTTGGAGTGGAGGAATCGGGATGAAGCTTGGTGGAAAGAATAAGCAAATGTCCTTGATACGTTATTGACGTAACCGTACTAGATTCACTCACTTTGGGGCAGTTAGGGGGAGGGGTTCAGTGATTTGGTGAGTTTGGTGCTTCTGGACGTGCTAGGACTATGAAAATTGGTAGGCGTGTCAGGGAGCTGCACAAATTGACTTGATAAAGTCTTTTTCCCAGGTTTGACCATCTGGGGGGGGGCTAAAGGGAGAGGAAAAATTAGAAAAAATGAGGTATTTATAGCTTACGAGTGGGCGATCGGATCTTAATGAAATTTGATATTTAGAAGGACATCGTGACTCAGAGCTCTTATTTTAAATCCTGACGGCTTTTAAGCCTCTTATTTTCCTTTTAAATGAATCTATTGATTCTTTGAATTTTGTTAGAGCTTATACCATATGAACTCTTAGCTCTTAGCTCTTCTTGCTTCGTCACAAGTGTCATATGAGCTCTTAGCTCTTGTTTCTTTTCTTTTTTAATTCTTCTTTTTTTTTTATCATAACAAACCAGTGGTTGTAGGCTACTGGAAAAGTTTTTTTTTTATAAAAATGACATTTTCAGGGCTCTTTAAGAAAAAAAGAGATCCCACTAGAGCATAGATCTATTTTCTGCCGTTTTTAGTCATAGAACTTAAATTTTCGCCCAAAGAGAGCAAAAAAAGTTGCAAAATTCTAAGGATTCGAATCTCTTTTTCATGGTCTAAAGCCCATTCTTTTCATGGTATTAAGTCCCTCATCTTGAAAAGCAAGGGAAGTATTTTCTGAATGGGTACAACAGATATACCTAACTATTTTCCCATTTTTCCCAGGGGATGATCATGCCAAGCAGTTGTCATGGAATATTAGGACAGAAATCATTTGAGCACAAATCACATTATCTAGAGCTTTTTTAGAAACACAAGAAATCACTCAAGAGTATATTTCAATTCTCTATCTTCTTTTCACACAAGACATTAAACTTTGCTAAAAAAGAACAAAAAAAAACCTAAAATGACGGAGCATATAAGAGGTTTTAAGCCCCCTCTCTTTGTAATGCATGGAAAATTAGCTTTTTGCATAAGCTTTTGATAAGATGCTCACTGATTAGTTGTTTTTATTATTTTGTTTATTGCAGAGGATCGCTGAAGTTTTTCATAGTAAACAATGTAGCCTATATGCACACCTGAAGGAAAGGGGACTAAGGAATGAAGGGGGGCTCCCTGAGGGCAGTATTTTCCAAACAGATCCTCTCCTAAAATTTAATAAGCCACTTCCTGAAAAATTATTTTAGGATATGAGTTCCCTTTTTAAAATTTAATGGGATATCTTTTTCGATGGAATATTTATTTTGAAGCATTGCTAGATAAAAGTTAAAATTTTACTGTAAAGATCAGGGCAGCAAGTATCCCTAATATCAAGCAGTTCATGGTATTGAACTGTAAGTAAGAAACGACTCGGCTTAATAGTAACAGAAACTCTAAAGAACGAATTTTAATATCAGTAGGTACATCAAAACAATTAACTTATTATGCTGATTCCAAATATAAGAAATTCCTTAAGTTTGGTGTTAGCCATCGAAATTTACGAGCCTGAGAATATTTGCCAGATTTTTGAAATAGGGGGGAAACATCCCATAAAATTAAAGGAATCTTAATATAAATTAGACCATCAAATTCACCATAGCAAGGAACCCTAATGTGGAAATTTTTAACTTCTATCTGCAAAAACGTGGAATTTTGCTATTTTTGCCAGAAGACAAATGCTGATGCATGTTTATTTGTTTGTTTGTTTGTTTTTTTTTCACGAGTGATGGTATCAAAATATTAGTCCCAGATGATCGGGAGAGAGTGCTTTCGAATTGAAATAAAAAGTTTGAGCACCCTTTTCAAGTGAGCAAAAACATTGGAAGGCGACAGGGCCCCCTCCCACGCCCATTTATTCCCAAATTATGTGATGAAAATTTTGAGATAGTCATTTCGTTCAATATAGCTGAAAGATCAATTAATTAAGTCATTAGCTGTAGAAATTCTCCCTCCCCACAGTCCAAAGGGAGAGGCCTGTAAGGAAATTCGCTCAATGTTTACGTTTGGCATTTGTTATTGGGAAGTATACAGAAGTTTTTTGGGAGCAGGGGTTATGGGTGGAAAGGATTTCTATAGGGAGAATTTTACTTAGGGAGGGAAATCCCAGAGGGGTGAATGTTATAGGTGAAATGTTACACTGGGGGGGATTTGACTGAATTACTATACAAAATTCTTTTTAATTGTCTCACATTCTCTTTACCAAATTTTTCATGTGATGATATTCCAGCGAAATTATCCAATGACTTTTTTTCCATGTGTTTTGATTTCCAGGAAACAATTTCCGCGGAAGGAGACATTTCTAGGATGATCTAGACACTGATTAGAGATTAAAATCTAATTCAAGTGAAAGAATGCTAAGGAAAATTTTTCAGAGTGAATCTTCCGCAGGCAATCTTACAGGAGGGTCGATTTTCAGCAAGGAAAAGACTGTATGAAGGGAATTTGACGGGAAGGGGATGTACTTTACGTCGGATGAAATATCTACGGAGGATTTCTCCATGAAGGGGAGTGGTATATTTCTAAAAGGGTGAGTCAGATATACCGGTATTATTTGAAAAATGAACAGAAATTATTCTATATATGGAGGGTTGCCTCCTCGTCAATACCTTGCTATTTACGCTAAAGTCAGGCTGTTTGTCTCAATTTTTTAAGAGTGCCTACTAAACCCGGGGTTCGTTTAGTTAGAATAGGAATTTTTTTTAGAAGTGCCAACAGCTTACGCTTAAGCTAAATTTGCATATACAGGCACCTCCCTTATTCTAAACAAGGTCTTCAGAATGAACGGGCCTCTTTTTTCCTATCAAATTTGACTCTCAACCTATATAGAAGCATCCGTTGTTGTGTTTTGTTTGTTGTTTTTAAATGCTTTATATTCTCTTTTCTCATTCAGGCTCATATTTGAGAAATGGGGATTTGAAGTTCTTTTGAGTGTATTTTAGACACCCTGACTAAAATAACCTTTTTTGTTGAGAGACCTGGTCCTTAATTAGATTAGAAAAATTCTGCTGTTCCACTTTTTTGGAGATTTATTATATGTATGTAATATACCACCTTCTGAATTACCTTAACCGACAAAGATAAGCAAGCACTTACTGCCACTGACAACAAATCCTGTAGTCTATTCTTAGGGTCTTGTCCTGCTTTTGAACGTATTAAAACATATACATTTTTCAGTCCTGGACAGCTTCTAAGTAGTTTTTCAATCAAAATCTTTCCAAAAAATCCAGTACCTCCAGTAACAAATACAGATCGGTCACGATAAAAATTCACAATCTCAGATGCCATGTTCTCTTTCAGGTCAATTGTATTACTGATTTCTAAGCATAGAACTTTTGTAGTTTTAAGATTTACGTTTTAATTTATGGGGTCATTCACTTCTCTCGGTAAATTACCGAAAGGCATAAAAAATTTTAATGCTTAATTCTAGTATTTCTACCCAACGGGTCATAGCCTGCTACTCACTACTACAATACACTGAGGATTATGGCAAACCAAACCTGAAAATATTACCTATTCTACGATCAATGTTGTCATTATAGTAACAAATGCACTGTTTGGTATATTCTTGTTATGTTTCCATGTCTCTATAGTCTATTTTTAAATGTGGGCATTTTTTATTTTGTAGTGAAAAATCTATATTCAGTATTTTTCAGTTCTCCACCTCCTCTCGACTTTATCAATATCAGTCATTTTATTAACACACTTCTCCCGCCAAGGACAGACAAATCCTCAGTTCAATACAGCCTGCAATTTGAAGTACTTATTGAATTATTATTTAACTAGCTATTGGGGTGGCGCTTCGCATCCCCCCCCAAGCCCCCCCGCGTGCGTAAGTCGTTACGCGCCATATTAGTTACGGGCCATTGTAGTTGTGTCCCTGTGTACCACCTATGAATATAGATAGATTTATATATGTGTTTTAAACTACGTAAAACTTGCGAATATACAACATTCTTGGCTTTCCCATTGTCTGTGCATATACAAAGCCTTATGTACTTATAATGACGTCATATGCAAACGCTCTTTTTACAAACAAACAAATATGCATACACAAACTCGTTTTTATATAGATAGATAGATAGATAGATACAATACAAATTAACTGCGTAAAACTTGCGAATATACAACATTCTTCGCTGTCCAATTGTCGCAGCATATAAATAGATTGTCAGGTTTACCGACCCTCGAACATGCAACGTACAATTGTCCATGGGAAAAACAATCAGTATTAAGATCTATACCACATTTTTCTAATGATTGACCTTGAGCTTTGTTGATGGTGATTGCAAATGCAGATCGAATTGGGAATTGCAATCTTTTAAATTGAAAAGGTAGATCCGTTGGAATCATGGGAATGCGAGGAATAAGAACAGCCTGACCCTCAAAAGGCCCTGTCAAGATTGTGGCCTCTATTACGTTTTCCATTGTTTTTTTACGGCAAGTCGCGTGCCATTGCAAAGCTTTGGTGGGTTGATATTTCTTAGCAGTATTATTGGTACGCCTATTTTTAGTTGTAGCACGTGTGGTGGAAACCCTGAAAGATCCACGGAATTTAAATATTCAGATGGATAATTAACCGCCTAATTTGGTTCCAAAACTGTGTCGACTGACTTGTAAAGGACTGCCTGGTCTCGAATCTTGGTCAAAACAATATTGTTGATTTCGTGGATGTCCATATTTTTGGGTGCAAGAATCGCTCTTTCATTTCGCCATTTATTATTTTTATAATTGTTTAGAAAATTCGGAAATACTTTTTCAATCAATTCATTTTTGGACGTCACTAAATTACAGAATTCAGCAGGTAGTTGTATACGTCCTGAAATTGAATCTACTGGGAGCTTTCCGTTTCCAATTGCCAGCAATTGATCTGAAAATGTTTGACCAGAGTCATCGTTTTGCAATCGGACACGCATATTTGTAGTTAATTTTAATGTTTTTACGTGTGCCCATAAATTAGAATTCTTCAGGCAAGCATTCATTTCGTCTGCAGGGGTTGATCTAGGTATTATTAAATAAAAAAAAGTTTTTTCAACTGAAAGTAAGGAGCGACATTAAAACTTAAAACGAACAGAAATTAATTCGTATATGAAACTTAAAACGAATAGAAATTACTTCGTATATGAAAGGGGCTGCTTCCTCATCAACGCCCCGCTCTTTACGCTAAAGTTTTTTACTGTTTTAAAAAGAAGAGTTGAGAGATAGAGTCAAACTTACTTTCAGTTGAAAAAACTTGTTTTTTTTTTATTTAATTTCTGAACGTTTTTGAATCAATACATGTTTTGATTTTGGTTCTCCGCAGAGGAATTTGCATATTTATTTATTTTTTTTTGGCTAAATGGCTTTCTCATAATTTTGATAGAATGATTTTAAGAAAAAAGAGCAGGGAGGAAGCCTAGTTGCCCTCTAATTTTTTGGTTAATTAAAAAAGCAACTAGAACTTTTAATATTTTACGAATCTTTTTATTAGTAAAAGATATACGTAACTTATAAATTAGCTTACGTAAAGAATTTTTTATTCTCATGTTTTTATTACACATATGAGAGGGTTCGCCCCCTCGTCAGTACCTCTCTCTTTACACCAAATCTTAAATTTTGTCCCAATTCATTAAGAATGACCCCTGAATCACAAAAGCCGTAGAATAAATAGTTGACATTACTAAAAATACTTTAGCGTAGAGAGCGAGGTATTAGGAGGAAGTGAGCCCCTCATATGGGTAATAATTTCTGTTCGTTTTAAGTTTTAATGCTGCTCCTTACTTCCAGCTGAAAAAGCTTGTTCATATTTATTTTTTCATTGTTTTTTTTTTAAATGCTAGTAAATACTGCGCTCCCTTCAAGGAAATTTTCTTCCCCCATGACAAATTCCTTGAAGGAAAGTTCCCCCAGTATATCCCACTCTTCTCAACCCCTCCCCCAACCAAATATCCTCCCAAAAACGCCTGTACACTTCCCAATAACCATTACTATATGTAAGCACGGGTCAAAGTTTGTAACTTGTAGCCCCTCCCATGGGGAATGTGGAGGAGTAAGTCGTCTCCAAAGACATAGTTATAAGGTTTTTCGACTACGCTGAATAAAATGGCTATCTTAGAATTTTGATCCGTTGACTTTGGGAAAATAATTAGCGTCGGAGGGGGCCTAGGTGCCGTCTAATTTTTTTGGTCACTTGAAAGGGCACTAGAACTTTTCATTTCCGTTAGAATGAGTCCGCTCGCAACATTTTAGGACAACTGGGTCGATACGATCACCCCTGGGAAAAAAAAAACAAATAAACACGCATCCGTGATCTTCCTTCTGGCAAAAAATGCAACATTCTACATTTTTGTAGATAGGAGCTTGAAACTTCTACAGTAGGGTTTTCTGATACGCTGAATCTGATGGTGTAATTTTCGTTAAGATTCTATGACTTTTAGGGGGAGTTTCCCCCTATTTTAAAAAATAACGCAAATTTTCTCAGGCTCGTAACTTTTGATGCGTAAGACTCAACTTGATGAAACTTATATATTTAAAATCAGCATTAAAATCCGATTCTTTTGATGTAGCTATTGGTATCAAAATTTCAGAGTTTTGGTTTCTATTGAGCCGGGTCGCTCCTTACTACAGTTCGTTACCACGAACTGTTTGAAAGAAAATAATTCGGTATTTCGGGGCTTCTGACATTATTGCTCCTTTGCGGAAGTCAGGCTCAAAATTAGAAAAGGATTATTTTTTTCTCTGGGCCCCTTCCACCTCTTAGTTCGTTTATTTTCCCGTTAGTTTTCACCTGTTTTCGCTTTATAGTTGTGTTATCTCTTAGCAGTTCTTTCGTTAGTTGAGTTATGGTTGTGGTATATATGTTTTATCGCTCTTATAGTTGTGTTATTTTCAAATTATACTCTATAATAGAGAGGCTCCGAACACCCAGCATTGTATATTAAACTCTGAATTTTTTTCTAACGTGACCAGATTCGTCCTGCGCCCTGCGCCCTTTTCATTGAATTTTTCTTCCCCCTTGACATATTTCTCCAAGGAAAGATCCTCCCAAATAGCCCCCTCCCCTCAACCCTACTCCCAAAACAAAATAAAATCCCCCTGAAAACGTCTGTACACTTCCCAATAACCATTATTATATGTAAACACTGGTCGAAGTTTGTAACTTGCAGCCACTCTCTCAGGGACTGTGGGGGAGTAAGTCATCCCCAAAGACATAGTTATTATGGTTTTCGACTATGCTGAAAAAAATGGCTATCTCAAAATTTTGATTCGTTGACTTTGGGAAAAAATTGAGCGTGGGAGGGGGCCTAGATGCCCTCCAAATTTGTTGGTCACTTGAAAAGGGCACTAGAACTTTTCATTTCCGTTAGAATGAGCCCTCTTGCGACATTCTAGGACCACTTGGTCGATACGATGACCCCTGGGGAAAAGAAAAAAAAAAATAAATAAATAAACACGCACCCGTGATTTGTTTTCTGGCAAAAAATACAAAATTCCACATTTTTGTAGATAGGAGCTGAAAACTTCTACAATAGGGTTCTCTGATACACTGAATCTGATATTTTTAGTCCTAACTGACGTCTAGTGAATAAAACTAGCCTTTCTCAAATCATAAATGTCTAATTTTAAAAAATCCATTTATATTCCTGAATTCACAAAATTAATTTTAAAGGCGCCACATAAATCATCTAAAATAGGAGATAAAAATTTGGAAATTTCATCGAATGCAATTCCGTTTATGAAAGAATATTTGGTAAATTTTGTTTTTATTCAAGACCATTGTCACTTCCTTTATTGCTAAGACAGAATTTTTACCATAAATAAAACTTTGCAAGGACCAAAATTTTCCATGAAATTGTAGAATTATTGAAGGAAAGAATTTAAGTCATTTAACATATATCAACTTTTTATTCCAAACTTATGACAATTTTACAGTAAACTAATTTAGTTTATGGGATGTGAAACAGGAGGTAATAAATATAGAAAAAAAAATTATTTACGTCCGTTTTTTTTTCTCAATTTATTTCGAATTTAGGAATGGAGTGCCTTTTTTCATAGTTAGAAAAAATAGCATGCTGCATTGAGACGCAAATTTCAGACCTAATTCCTAAAACTTAGCTGAGAAAGGGTATTGAAAAAATTCTATTCAAAATGTGCCATATAACATCTTTTTCAACCTTTTTTAAGACACACCTTTATCTCTAATTTCACTAAAAAGTAGAAAACATTAAATTTTTCTGGTATCCAGAAATAAAAGTTCCAGATTAAAAAAATAAGGGTATGATGATCAGGACATGCTTTATAACAGTTCAAGGACCTTTATGGTACATGTTCCTTTTTATGCTTCTTATCTTTCAATAGCAACATACAAGTCACGTCGTCAAGATTATCATAATATGCTTATGAGTTTTATGTGATGAGTGCCCCACGGATTTTTGTAGTTTCAAAAAATTGGATTTTTTTTATACCCAAGAAAAGAATTGTTTTGTTTACTTTTTATTATACTCAGAAACAAATCGAAAAAATTTTGGAATAAATTTTTTTTTCCCAATTTTTCGAAATATTTCGAAAATTATTTCGAAATAAATCGAAATAATTTTGGTATTTTTTTTTTTATTAGTTTTGGTCTTTAATACGCGAACATTTTTGACCTTCAGATTACGCAATTCCTTATACGATTAAATTGGAATTCAATTCAATTCAATTTATTCAAATATTAAATAAAAAAACAAGATTTTTTAACTGAAAGTAAGGAGCGACATTAAAACTTAAAACGAACAGAAATTACTTCGTATATGAAAGAGGCTGCTTCCTCATCAACGCCCCGCTCTTTACGCTAAAGTTTGACTCTGTCTCTCAATTTTTCTTTTTAAAACAGTAAAAAACTTTAGCGTAAAGAGCTGGGCGTTGATGAGGAAACAGCCTCTTTCATATACGAAGTAATTTCTGTTCGTTTCTAGTTTTAATGTCGCTCCTTACTTTAGGTTAAAAAAAACTTGTTTTTTTATTTAATTTCTGAACGTTTTTGAATCAATGCATGTTTTGATTTTGGCTCTCCGCAGAGGAATAATTAAAACGAAATTTGCATTTTTTTTTTTGGCTAAATGGCTTTTTCATAATTTTGATCGAATAATTTTGAGAAAAAAGGAGCGGGGAGGAAGCCTAGTTGCCCTCCGATTTTTGGTTAATAAAAAAGGCAACTAGAACTTTTAATTTTTTACGAATATTTTTATTAGTAAAAGATTTACGTAACTTATAAATTAACTTACGTAAAGAACTTTTGTATGCTCATATTTTTATTACATGTATGAGGGGGTTCGCCCCCTTGTCAGATCCTCGCTCTTTACACTAAAGCTTAAATTTTGTCCCAATTCATTAAGAATGACCCCAGAATCACAAAAGCCGTAGAATAAATAGTTGAAATTACTAAAAATACTTTAGCGTAAAGATCGAGGTATTAGGAGGAGGTGAGCCCCTCAAATGGGTAATAATTTCTGTTTGTTTTAAGTTTTAATGCCGTTCCTTACTTCCAGCTGAAAGAACTTTTTCATATTTATTTTTTCATTGTTTTTTTTAAATAATGCTAGTAAATCCTGCGCTCCCTTCATGGAGATTTTCTTCCCCCATGAAAAATTATCGATGGAAAGTTCCCCCAGCATATCCCCCTCTTCTCAACCCCTCTCCCAGCCAAAAAAATCCTCCTGAAAACGCCTGTACACTTCCCAAAAACCATTACTATATGTAAGCGTTGGTCAAAGTTTGTAACTTGTTGCCACTCCCACGGGGACTGTGAGAGAGTAAGTCGTCCCCAAAGACATAGTTATAAGGTTTTTCGACTACGCTGAATAAAATGGCTATCTCAGAATTTTGATATGTTGACTTTGGTAAAATAATTAGTGTGGGAGGGGGCCTAGGTGCCCCCTAATTTTTTTGGTCACTTAAAAAGGGCTCTAGAACTTTTCATTTCCGTTAGAATGAGCCCTCTTGCAACATTCTAGGACAACTGTGTCGATACGATCACCCCTGGCGAAAAAAAACAAAATAAACACGCATCCGTGATCTGCCTTCTGGCAAAAAATAGAAAATTCCACATTTTTGTAGATAGGAGCTTGAAAATTCTACAGTAGGGCTCTCTGATATGCTGAATCTGATGGTGTAGATTTTCGTTAAGATTCTATGGCTTCTAGGGGGCGTTTGCCCCTATTTTCTAAAATAACGCAAATTTTCTCAGGCTCGTTACTTTTGATGGGTAAGACTAAACTTGATGAAACTTATATATTTAAAATCAGCATTAAAATGCGATTCTTTTGATGTAGGTATTGGTATCAAAATTATATTTTTTAGAGTTTTGGTTACTATTGAGCCGGGTCGCTCCTTACTACAGTTTGTTACCACGAACTGTTTGAAAACTAAAATATAACACCAATAATAATAAAGATCCTGGAAGCGAACTTGTTGAGGACCATAACCACAAAAAATTGAAAATGAAGAAGAGAGAAAAAAAAAGAAAAGAGAAAACATGGGTAACTAAAGCAAATTGACTTTAGAGAGTTATAATAAAGAGAACGAGAGAGGATTTTTGAAATGACTGTTTTCTTTAGTAAGTTAAATAGGCTGAAATCATTACAAGAAGAGAGGTAAGCCTACATAAGGGAGTGTACTTATTCTAGTTTCATCCGATTTGCATTTTAATGCTGATTTTAAATATATAAGTTTCATCAAGATCAGTTATACCAATCAAAAGTTACGAGCCTGAGAAAATTTGCCTCATTTTAGAAAATAGGGGAAAACATCCTCTAAAAGTCATACAATCTTAACGAAAATCACACCATCAGATTCAACGTATCAGAGAACCTCATCATAGAAGTTTCAAGCTCCTATCTACAAAAATGTGGAATTTGCATTTTTTGCCATAAGACAGATCACGGATGCGTGTTTATTTGTTTGTTTTTTTTTGTTTGTTTTTTTTTGTTTGTTTTTTCCCCAGGGGTAATCGTATCGACTGAGTTGTCCTAGAATGTCGCGAAAGGGCTCATTCTAACGGAAATTAAAAGTTTTATTGCCCTTTTTAAGTGACCAAAAACATTGGAGGGCACATAGGCCCCCTCCCACGCTCATTTTTCCTAAAAGTCGCTGGAACAAAATTCTAAGATAGCCATTTTATTCACAATAGTCGAAAACATAATAACTATGTCTTTAGGGACGACTTACTCCCCCGCAGTCCCCGGGGGAGGGTTTGCAAGTTACAGGCTTTGACCTATGTTTCAAACAGTTCGTGGTAACGAACTGGGCCGGGTCGTAAGGAACGACCCGGCTCAATAGTAAACGAAACTCTAAATAACGGAATTTTGATGCTAAAATATACATCAAAAGAATCGGATTTTCATGCTGATTTTAAATATATAAGTTTCATCAAATTTGTTCTTTGTCATCAAAAGTTACGAGCCTGAGAAAATTTGTCTTATTTTAGAAAATAGGGCAAAACACCCCCTAAAAGTCACAGAATCTTAACGACCATTGCACCATCGCATTCAGCGTATCAGAGAACCCTGTAGCAAAGTTTTCAAACTCCTATCTACAAAAATGTGGAATTTCGTATTTTTTGCCAGAAGACAAATCACGGGTGCGTGTTTATTTGTTTGTTTGTTTTTTTGTTTTTTTTTTCAGGGGTCATCGTATCGACCAAGTGGTCCTAGAATGTTGCAAGAGGGCTCATTCTAACGGAAATGAAAAGTTGTAGTGCCTTTTTTAAGTGACCAAAAAATTGGAGGGCACCTAGGCCCCCTCCCACGCTCATTTTTTCTCCAAAGTCAACAGATGAAAATTTTTAGATAGCCATTTTGTTCCGCATAGTCAAAAACCATAATAACTATGTCTTTGGGAATGACTTACTCCCCCACAGTCCCTGGGGGAGGGGCTGCAAGTTACAAACTTCGACCAGTGTTTACATATAATAATGGTTATTGGGAAATGTACAGTCGTTTTCAGGGGATTTTTTTTGGTTTTGGGGGTGGGGTTGAGGGGAGGGGGCTATGTGGGAGGATCTTTCCTTGGAGAAATATGTCATGGGGGAACAGAAATTCAGTGAAAAAGGCGCAGGATTTTCTAAAATTACTATAAAAAAAAATGAAAAAATAAACATGGAAAAATTCTTTCAATTGAAAGTAAGGAGTGCCATTGAAACTTAAAACGAAGAGAGATTATTACGCATATGAGGGGTTCTAAAAATACTTTAGCATAAAGAGCGGGGTATTTAGGAGGAGATAAATACCTCGCTCTTTATGCTAAAGTATTTTTAGTAATTTCAACTATTTATTCTACGGCCTTTCTGATTCAGGGGTCATTCTTAAAGAATCGGCACAAAACTTACGATTTAGTGTAAAGAGCGAGGTATTAACGAGGGTAGAAACCCCCTCATATACATAATAAAAATTTAAAAATATAAAAGTTTGTTACGTAAGTTAATTCTTAAGTTACGTATATTTTTACTAATAAAAAAATTCGTTAAAAATTAAAATTTATAGTTGCCTTTTTGTGTAACCGAAAAATTGCATGGCAACTAGGCCTCCTTCCCCATCCCATATTTCTCAAAATCGTCTGATCAGAACTAAGAGAAAGCCATTTAGCCAAAAAAGGGAATTAAAATGTAAATTTCATTTTAATAATTTATGTGTGGAGAGCCAAAATCAAACATGCATTAATTCAAAAACGTTCAGAAATTACATAAGAAAAACTAGTTTTTCTAACTGAAAGTAAGGAGCGACATTAAAACTTAAAACGACTCTTTACCACAATTCTGCTTTTTAAGACAATTAAAAGCTTTAGCATAAAGAGCGAGGGATTGCGGAGGGGACAACCCATTTCATATACGGAGTAATTTCTGTTCGTTTTAAGTTTTAATGTCGCTCCTTACTTTCAGATTGAAAAACTAGTTTTTTTATGTACATATAGCAATGGCTACTGGGAAGTGTACAGACGTTTTCAGGGGTATTTTTTGTTTAGGGGGGGGAGTTGAGGGGGGGTTACGTGGGAGGATATTTCCGTGGAGAAACTTCTCATGGGGGAAGAGAATTTCAATGAAGGGGGCGCAGGATTTTCTAGCATTATTTGAAAAAGCAATGAAAAAATAAATATGAAAATTTTTTTCTACCGAAAGTAAGGAGCAGCATTAAAACTTAAAACGAACAAAAATTATTACGCATATGATGGGTTTACCTCATTGTTATACCTCACTCTTTACGATACAGTATTTTTAGTAATATCAACTATTTATTCTACGGCCTTTGTGATTCAGAGGTCATTCTTAAGGAATTGGGACAAAATTTAAGAATTAGTGTAAAAAGCGAGGTATCGACGAGGGTTGAACCCCCTCATATACGCAATAAAAACATACGAATATAGAAGTTCGTTCCGTAAGTTAATTCGTAAGTTACATATATTTTTTACCAATGAAAACGTTTGTAAAAAATTAAAAGTTCTAGTTGCTTTTTCTAGGAATCGAAAAATTGGAGGTCAACTATGCCTCCTCCCTCGCTCATTTTTCCTTAAAATCTTCCGATTAATTACAATTAATTAATATTCAAATTTCGTTTTAATTATTTATGTCCGGAGAGTCAAGATCAAAACATGCATTAATTCAAGAACGTCCAGAAACTAAATAAAAAAAAAGTTTTTTTTAAATGAAAGTAAGGAACAACATTAAAACTTAAAACAAACAGAAATTACTCCGTATATGAAAGGGGCTTTTCCTCCGCAACGTCCCGTTCTTCACGCTAAAGGTTCTTACTGTTTTAAAAATAGAGTTAAGAGAAAGAGTCAAACTTCAGCGTAAAGAGCCAGGTGTTGAGGAGAAAAAGCCCCTTTCATATACGGAGTAATTTCTGTACGTTTTAAGTTTTAATGTTACTCCTAACTTTCATTTAAAAAAAAACTTTTTTTTTATTTAGTAAGTAAAAAGATCCAGATTGGTCATGCAAAGATTGTTGCAAACAGAGGGAAGTATAATAGACGTGCGTTGGCCAAACTTTCTTCTACTTTCTGTGATCATTCTTTCCTCTATGCTTCATGTTTTTTCCCCCTTATTAAGAAAGTTTATTTAAGAAGAATTTGGATAAATTATTTCAAATTATGCAAATTTCTTCTGTATCTTCCACCTTGGACAAAAAACTGGATTCTTGTTAGCAAATTTTCAGTTCCGGATATAGCATTAAAGTTGGAGATTCTACACAGAAAACTCTTCATTACATCTGATGCCTGCCTGTCCCCTCAACAGGCTTATCCATTTTTTTCGTTGATTTTGTATTTGTTTTTTCTCTATGCGTTCTTTTATTTATTCTTTTTCTGCCATATTTACTTTATGTATCTTGTGGGTGATAAACTAGTAATTATTATAGATTGGGATGATAACAATTAATTAGTTTTCTTATTGGTGTTAATTGATTAT